>NW_026869731.1:938756-1238756 GCF_905332965.1 Bombus pascuorum | reverse complement strand
ATATCGTGGGGTACGCGGCAGTATTTCGCCACGTGCCCATAGTTTTGGCATTTGTAGCACCTGCTGATCGCAAGGTAGTCTCTTACCTTGCACGCGTTCCAGGAGATGTACAACTTGCCAAGCAGCAGCTTTGTTCTGACGCAAGGGGGTACCTCCATAATCCAGTTCGTTTCTGTTTGGTCTTTGCGACCTGTCCTAAAGCAGAACTTGATGGCTGCCACGTCTTCTTCCGTGAACCTATCACGGTTCTGTTTCTTTAAGCACGTTCGGATTTCTTCTTCGGATATATCCCTTGGGACGTCGTAGAGGATCATCCTGGGGTGTCTCCGTTGCGGCGTGCTGGCTTTCAGGCCGGCCTCCTTGAGTTTGTCATTGTTGGTGAAGGCTTTGAGGCCCTCCGCGTTCGTCGTTTCAACTGCTAGGCCGTTGCCGCTTATATTACGGACCGCGGCCACCTGGATACCTTTTTTGCGGGGATTTACCAGAGTAAACACCGCTTCCCTTGCTTCTTCGCTAGTCTTTATCTTTCCCTGGTCGGTTTCTGGGCGGATTATCACCACATTTTTCGGTGGTTGGACCGCTTTTGGTGCAACTTTCTTGCTGGTCATATTCACCTTCTCTGCGTACGAGAGAGGTCGTTCTTCGGTTTGCGCTCTTTTGGTGACTGCCACCTCGAGCCGCTTGCTTGCCTGTAGCGATCGGTTTACTGCGTTTAAGATCGCTTTACCCTTTTTATGTTCCTCGCCGGAGCTCTGTACGAGCCTGCCGAACAGGTAGCTATTGTGGCGTAGCAGCTCCTCCACAATACTCCTCATGTCTTTGAAGTACCGCATTATCGTTGCGGTCTGGTCCTTGTTCACTTTCTTTGTCGGGTCGAGGCAGTACTCCATCATTCTGTCCTCGATCTCGCTTGCCTGTTCTTTCATTTCAGATACAGGCCGCGTGTCCGTCTCTTTTTCCGTTTCGCTGCTTTCCCTTTCATTCTCCTCTGGCTTGTTCGTCTTCAAGGGTTGTAGAACAACCCTTGCACTTTTGGTGGGCATCGTTTTCTTTTGCGTAGGCATTCCGTTGGAACTGCTGCTACGGTCGGTGAGCGGGCTACGGTCGGTAAGTGGGCTGCGGTCGGTAAGCGAGCTCGTGCGAGGTTCCAGCGTCGTCCGCGAGATGGCGTGGCTGGTTGTGCGGCAGTTTCCAGGGTAGCCCGAGTGGCGGCGCTGCGGTCGCTCGATCTCAATATGGCGTCCCCTTACACTTAACCTCAAACTCAGCACGTGTTCACTGCAGAATCTTTTACTTCACCTTTTTTGATACTTATTCACTGCACCTTTTCACACATTCACTTCCAGCGTTGCCTTGGCACTTAAGCTTCACTTTGTAGCACTATTGCGTAGTTTTCGTCCACTGGGAAGGTCCCTTTTGCGTTTTCTTCGCGCACGAAAGTCTCGTCGACCACGTGCTTCGACGCACGAGTTTACAATTCGCACTTTTCTCAGTTTCTCACTGTTACTTTTTCTCACTTAAAGCCTTCTTGACTATCTGGCTATCAGCGTTTTCTTTTCACGTTGTCTATTGACAGTCCTGAGTGCAGTGAAATCATATTTGAAGCTCTCGAAAAATTAATGAATAAAATTATTGCCAAACAGATCGAGGGAAAAGGAGCGTTAGATACTCCTCTTATTAAATTATCAGGCTTTAAAAATTGTTTACTTTTTATTTTTACAATTTATGTTATTAAAATGGCAATTATATAATTCAACAAATGTATATTGAATCGACATGTAAATCGGAATGAATTTTCCTTGCAACCCAATACTAATTTCAAATGAATCTGTGATGCCTCCATCATATTTCCTGCTTTTATCACTCAAACTATCATATAATATTCGTTTGTTTTTAATTAAGAGTCTCCTGGATATGAAAATTTACTTACTAATTTATGACGGTTATGCATTATATTATAATAATATACATTTTAGACTACTTACATATCTGTTATGTATTTTAGCAATTGCAAAACAGGGTACTATTACAGAACACACGGAAAAACGAGTTAATACTGTGTCGTAATAAATTTTTTTAACGATATAATATAATCTCAGATCACACGCGCTGGTTATAGATTTGAGCGTTTTCAACCATATTTGCCAAGTTCACGGCAGAATTCATTTGTTTATACGGAGATAACAAAAATTGACTGTCTTCGCATATCTATGATCCTGAGCTCTGAATAAGAATCGATGCGTCAGAACAGTGTGACGCTGGTAATGAACACGTTAAGAGAATCTTAATTAGCCTAGGCACTGTTTTTAATATTTGATTTCATTCGACTGCATTTGGCGTTCTTACATCTACTGGCCGTCGATTTTTCTTAATCGCTACGCAAGCACGTGTTGCCGCTCGGGTATGTGTCGCTATCGAGTTTTACTGCCTCGGCTCCCACTGTTGGCATGACATACGGCCAGCGTTACAGTTACGTAATTATTTCATTCTAACCACTTCTAGTTAATTAAGACTGAGACAATATATCACGGGAGTGTGGTGTCTTCACAAGAGATACCCTCCTTTCTCCCATGGGTTATTTACATTTTCCATTTCTGCTGCTATATTTTTATTGATCGTAGCATAATTTGACACTACGTTTGATGTACGGTACAAGGAGAAATGAGAACATTCTCAATATTATATGTTTTACGAGTTTATATTTTTTAAGTGTTACATTTTACAAATTGTAAACATGCAGAAAAGATATGAAAGTCATAGAAGGGAATCTAAATAGAACCTTGTCATATATTTTATTAATTACTATTAAGGTGTTTTGGAAGCAAAATGATGGCGTATAGCCCTACACAATATTTTATTCTTTTATTTCTCACTAAATTTTGCAAGTTAATCAATTAGTCGACCAAAGTAAGACTATATATACATTACCAATAACTATATCGTCATGAAAATTACAAAATTCATTAATAGATATTGAAACATGGTAACACGATCCTTCGAAAGGTTTGTAAAATATAACACAAGGATGAGCAGAGAGCAATCGCCGGTATTAACAAGGATCAAAAAGGATATGCTGAAATAGTAGTCTTATTAGATGATCTTTTATTAAACGATCAACGTGTTTTGAGGAACGTAGAGGAAAACTATAGAAATTACGAAAGTACATGCAGTGTAGGAAGTATCGAAGAAAGCATGTATTTAGCGATGAAAAATAATTTGACTGCGATGCGTAACATGGGCGACATTGTAGAGTACCCACGATGTTCCTAAGAATCATGCGGTACTAAACGATTATTGAGATGAAAGAAAAGAAGAAGAAAATGATAAGAAGTGATATATTTGCGTTACGAACTGTGAGACGGAAACGGAAATAAGATGCACGTGATACGCTTAGAATATGCACATGCTGGGTAGTTGAGAACTGATATATAAAAGGAAAATATATTATAGATATATAAAAGGAAAAAAATAATTATGGATGGATTCTTTCGTTCGTGCACTTAGATCAGATGACCATGTGGTTAGTATGAATTTCTGTAATAACGTCATTGGAAGAAATGGAGCTAATTATTCCTGCACGATATGAAACGCAGCATACACCAACCTTCTGATTATGGAAATTTTCATCATTTTATAGACGAAGGTATTTGTAAGATTTGAATGTACAACCATCTCTAAAAGTATTACATGTAGAATTTGAACATGTTCTCTTGGCATAAAAATTGTATTGATTATGTGATTAAGCAACAGTAATATATAATAATATCAAGTTGCAGTTTGTCTGAACGAAAAACGAAATATTTAATTTCGTAATATTCACAAATAAAACTATGCAATTGTGAGAGAGATCGCAATCGATCGAAAACGTTGTAGGATTTAAAAGAGTTTCTTAAAAAAAGTTGAAAATATTGTTGGTTTACTAGATCATGTGAAACAAGAAACTATTCACATAATGACAACTCCGAGCCTCTACTTCCTGGGATTATGGGATTTGTAGGTCCATTTCTGCCCCACAAATCCACGTAGAGCCCGTTCATCTCCCTTGCCTCTGGCGGTTGCCTGTCTCGTTCTAAATAAACCAAATCATTGTTGATAATTACATCGGCCAACTTCCTTGGACATACCTTAAAGACCGTGATTTCTCAAAGTATTTGTAGGTACAGAATCCATTTATCGACAATAAAGATGACAAATTTGAGCTGACAACCATTGAAAAGGAAAAATTGATAGAATTATCATGCGATAGCTCACTAAGACAAAAGTTTCAAAATGAAACCTTAATTCAGATTTAGATGAATCTCAGCGGAGAAAATGAATCTTTGTATTACAAGACAATGCAAGTGCTTCTACAGTTTGCAACGTCTTATTTATGCGAAACGAGCTTTTCGGCACTGATTGCAATGAAAATCAAATATCGAGCCATGTTAGTAGTCGAAAGAGAGATACAAGTGGCACTTTCCACATTGTACCCAAGATTTGACAAGCTATACCAATAAACAACAACAATCCTCGCATTAAATTGTGATGCGATAGATGTAGTTGGTTTAAATGATTAAAAAGAATTTAATACAAAAATAAATATATATGTATGTACATTTTATAGCCAAACCTTGTTATTTATTATTCTATTAATTGTAGTTTTCAATTGTTTGTAATAATGTTTTTATTGCTTAAAACGTATCTATTTATTTATAATTTACTTATAAGTTACTTACAAATATTCTTATTCTGAAGCCGTTCTCAAAGTGGACGCCAAGGTACTTGATTGCTTGCTTCGCTCGAATACTGTTGTCCCCAATTTTGATTATTGGGGGCCTCTCGGCGTCCAGTCTCCCTTTTATTAGGAGCATCTCGGTTTTATTTGCCGATAGCTCGAGCTTTTTCTTGGAGCACCAGTCGGAGACACGCGTGACTGCTTCCTGTCCTGCTTTTTGTAACTCCACCCTGGCGTTTCCGGCTACCAGGATAATTACATCGTCCGCGTATGCAATCGGCTCGCAATCGGGTGTGTGCCTTCTAAGTTCGTCCAGCAGGTCGTCGAATATCAGGTTCCAAAAGCTTGGACCCAATAACGAGCCCTGCGGGCACCCCTTAGTCACGGGCCTGGTGATAACTCCATTTTTGCCTGCGATCTGCACGGTCCTGTTTGAAAAGTAGCTCCTTGTCAGCTTGTAGATGTTGTCGGGGCATCCTCTTCTTTTTAGCTCTTGCAGTACGTTAGGCCACCAGACGTTGTCGAATGCACCCGATATGTCGAGCGCGATCGCGAGGACGTACTTACGGTCACTCATCTGCGCAGCTTTCTCCCTGAGCTGGATTATCGCATCCGTGGTTGATCTCCCAGGGCGAAAGCCGTATTGCCTGTCCGAGGTCAGCTCGTGGTGGAGAAGGAGGGTTGTCATCTTGGTAGCCATCAGTCGCTCCAGCAATTTGCCTACCATGGAGAGCAGGCAGATTGGTCTGTAGGACTTTGGGCTACTTCTGTCTCGGTCTGGTCCTTTTGGGATGGTTATAAGGTTTCCCACTTTCCATATTCCTGGGAAGATCCCCCACGTGAGGCAGCCGTTCATTGTCTTTAAGATTTCCTGGTGGAGTACTCCCCAGGCGTGTTGAATCGCTTCTACCTCGATCATGTCTGGTGCAGGACACTTTCCTCTCGTCAGTCTCTTGGCTGCACCGCAGAGTTCTTCCATGCTGAATTCCGCGGTGTCTTCGACTCCCGGGAGAGTCTCCATGTTCCGTCGGATCATGGCTTGCTCCGGCATGTTCGTGCATTCCTGGTCGTCAGGTAGGAGGGCTGCCAGCATCGCCTCCGCGGTTGAGCGCCAATTGGAGGTCTGCCCCTGTGGCGTTTGCAGTGCCGACACCGTTTCCTCTCTCCTGATCTTCCCTGTGACCGTTTTGTAGACGATCCCCCAGGGCTCCTTGTTACCTTCCTTGGTGACGAAATTTTGCCAGCTCTGGGTTCTCGCTTCCATTATCGCTTTTTTGTATGCTTTTAGCATTTCGCGATATCTCTTTTTGCCCTCTTCCGTTTCTGTGGGGTCCTTGGTCGCCTGGTATTTCCTCCTTGCCCTGTATGTGCGCCGTTTTACTCTGGTGAGTTCCGGCGTCCACCATGGCACCGATCTGTCGTACCACTTTTTCCTAGGGATGGCCTTGTCGCAGGCTCTGATCAGAGCGCCCTGCAGCCGCTCTGCCATCCTTTCGGCGTCGTCCGCTCGCTGGATGGTTGTCTCTCGGAGTTCCTTCCTCTCCTCCAAGAGGACTCTTTGAAACTCTTCCCAGTTAGCGGCTCTCACGTTGTATCTCCTTTCCTGCTGATGAGGCGGGGTATTTCTTTACCGAAGTCGAGGGGCGTCTCCAGGATTCTGTGGTCACTGGAGGTTCCATCCTCGTGGACTTTCCACGTCTTCACGAGCGGTATTAGCTGCGAGCTCGCCAGTGTTACATCGATGTTGGATCTTCCGTTCGTTGTTTCGAACGTGTATGCCTGCCGTGCTTCGTTGACAACGTGGAGGCCGTACTGCGCGAGGACGGCCTCCAGGGCTTCTCCTCTGTCATCGGTGCTCCCGCTGTTCCATAGCGGGGATTTTGCATTTGCATCGATGCCAATTAGAGTTTTCTTGCCCTTCAGTTGTTTTAGTACCTCCTCCAGTTGACGAATGCCGATCTCGATTTTCTCGGTCGGCGGGAAGTACTGGCTAACTACATAGATCTCTGTCGCTCCGTCGCTAATCTGCACACAAACACAGGGCGTTGTGCAGAGACCAGCGATCTCGAGCGCCGTCATGTGCCTGCTTCTGATCCCCACGGCTGCCATTGGTGGTGTTGAAGTGATTGTCACTTCTGAGAAAACTCAACATCTGGTCTTCGGTTTTTCAACCGCCTAAGGTCTTCGAAGGCGCATAGACAAAAGAATGCGTTTAGGAAAGGCCATAAGCGGTACACGTCCGATGTTGGTTGAGGCAGTTGCCTTTAGTCTAAGGGTAACGCTGCTAGAGAGAGGATCTGGATAGGCTCACATTGTACCACATATTTTGTAATTTACTAGTCACAATATATACACTTTCAATACCTTGCAGTTTGCTCACGCATTTATTTAAATTACATCCACTGAATAATCTTAACAGGTTATGGGCCCAGGGCTGTAAATTGTAAGGTAGCAACGCGAAGTGAATAAAGTGTTAAAGAGTTGTGCTTAGTAAAGTAAGTGATAGTGCTAAAATGGAATCAGCAAGTGCGAAGATCGAGATGTTACGTGGCGAAGAAAATTGGCTCCAGTGGCGTTTTATTATGCGTATACTTTTGGAGGAAGATGACGACCTGATCAACGTGTGTGAAGGGAATCTGTGTCATCCAGGTAACAGTACAGAAGAGGAAATCGCCCGTGAAAGATTTTTGAAGGCAGATCGGTTAGCGAGGAAATTAATTGTGACCTCGGTAGGAAGAAAACCGTTGGATCTTCTTTTATGCTGCACAACAGCACATGAAATGTGGAAAAAATTAAACGCAGTATATGATATGAAGTCGAATGAGAATCTAAATATGGTCCAGAAGCAGTTCTTCAATTTTAAATGGGAGGAATCTGAAAATGTGTCCCACAACTTGTCGAAGTTGGAACTAATAGCAGCGAAGATGAAAGCCCTTGGAAGTGAAATTGCCGAGAAAATGCTGATAACACGCATTTTATCGGCGTTACCAAGTAAATTTGATCACTTTCACAGTGCATGGGATTCAATGGAAGAAGAAAAGATGACCCTAGACAGGCTTAGTACCAGACTGATGACAGAAGAAAGCAGATGGAAGAAAGACGACCAGGAAACATCGGTGGCGCTGGTAACAAAAAGTAATAATTGTAAAAGGGAACAGCAGAAGCGATCAAATAAAATTGAATACGAGAAACAAGGACGAAGCTGTTTCAACTGTGGAAAAGTTGGACATCTAAAAAGAGATTGTTTTAGATGCTATATATGTAAAAGGAAAGGCCACATCAGCAAAAATTGTTTCAAGAATAAAGGAAACAACAGTAGAGACAACCAGGAACCCAGAAATCAAAATCGTGATGACAACGGAATTAGCCTATTAGGAAGCACCTCAACGATGCATGCGGCAAACCACGATGTTTGGATAATCGACTCAGGAGCTACGGATCACATGACAGGACGAAAAGAATGGTTCAGCGTTTTCGAAAAATTCGATAACACGGTGAAGATAGAGATCGGCGATGGTACATTCATGGAAGCATGCGGCAGAGGAAAAATCAAAGTAGAGACTTTTGTGGATGGCAAAGGGGTAGCATGTACAATGAACGATGTATTATATGTACCAGGTATGAAAAGAAATCTGTTTTCCATTAGATCTGTCGCAAGGAGGGGTATAGACTTCTGTATTTTAAAGGATGGGGAAAATTGTATATTTCTACAAAACAAGAAGGTAATAGCAAGAGGTTCGGTTATCGGAAATTTATATAAGGTCGATATGCGAGTTATCGTACCGTCAGTTTGCAATCTTAGCAATAGAGCGGAATCAAACGCGGATACGTTGCAATTATGGCACGAACGGCTATGTCATCAAAACATCAGACACGTTAAGGATTTCTTAAAGAATTTAAATATAAAAGTTGTAGAGGATAGTAGCTTTTTCTGTGAAGGTTGCGCATACGGGAAACATCATAGATCGAGTTTTCACGAGAAAATCAAGCGTGCGACTAAACCTCGCGAAATTATCTATACGGATGTATGTGGACCTATGGAAGTCGAGTCATTAGGAAAGAAACTGTATTTTTTGATATTTAAGGACGATTTTTCGAAATTCACGAAGATTTACTTCTTACGACATAAGTCAGAAGTAATCGAAAAGATAAAAACTTTTTGTTTAGAAGTCGAAAACCAATTCAATAGTAAGATCAAAGAAATTCATAGTGATGGAGGGAAAGAATTCAAAAATAAAGAAGTTAAAGAATTCTTAAGAAGTCAGGGAATTAGGCACACGGTTAACGTCCCATACACTCCTGAACAGAATGGCGTTGCAGAAAGAGAAAATAGAACAATAGTAGAGGCAGGCCGGTCAATGCTACATTCGAAACCAATTCTACCGTTGTTTTTATGGGCCGAAGCCATGAACACAGCAGTGCATGTCATAAATAAGACAGGGCCAACAGGACAAGACAATAAAACACCATATGAACTATGGTACGGGAAATCCCCAGATGTAGAAAAGTTTAGAGTTTTCGGTACTGAATGTTTTGCACACATACCTGCGGAAAAGAGAAGTAAACTTGACAAAAAGGCTAACAAAGGATATTTGGTAGGCTATTTAGATGACGGACGAGGGTATCGAATATACGTGCCGACCGTAAGAAATGTAATATTAAGCCGTGACGTAATATTTAAGCCCGAACTAGAAACAGCAAAATTCGTTAGTATAAATTTACCGAAAATTGTCGAGCGCGAAGATGTGTGTACGCAGAACGATAGAGCATGTACGTATGAAAGCGCAGTGAGTGAACATGAAAAACAACCTCATGTAACCAACGAGAATGTGAGACAATTGAGAGATAGAGACAAAATAAAACGAACCGATTTTTATGGTAGTCCAGTAACGTACATAGCGGAAAAATTACCGGTGGATTTTAACGAAGCGATGAGATCCGAAAAGGAATTCCATCAAAGAAGTAAGCATATTGATGTAAGATATCATTTCTTGCGAGATTTATACAATAGAGGCGAAATTGATGTAACGTACGTAACAAGCGAAGAACAACTGGCAGATATATGTACAAAGGCGTTGCCAAAACCAAGATTTGACTATTTGAGACAGAAATTAGGTTTGAACAATAAAAGAGATATTAAGAGGTAATTTTTGTAAAGATGTAGAGTTTTTAGGGAGGGTATCGAAGTGGTTATTATAAAAAAAAAAAAAAAAAAAAAAAAGGGAAAAACTCTACATGATCTGTTAAGTCTTCTTGTAGTATTTTTTTAGTAATAAATTAATGTGAATAATAAAGAGAAAGGTATTGACGAAATTAAGCTTCGAATATTTACAAAGAGATAATTGTATAGACCGATGTAGAGTTTTAGGGAGGGTGTTGAAGTGATTGTCACTTCTGAGAAAACTCAACATCTGGTCTTCGGTTTTTCAACCGCCTAAGGTCTTCGAAGGCGCATAGACAAAAGAATGCGTTTAGGAAAGGCCATAAGCGGTACACGTCCGATGTTGGTTGAGGCAGTTGCCTTTAGTCTAAGGGTAACGCTGCTAGAGAGAGGATCTGGATAGGCTCACATTGTACCACATATTTTGTAATTTACTAGTCACAATATATACACTTTCAATACCTTGCAGTTTGCTCACGCATTTATTTAAATTACATCCACTGAATAATCTTAACAGGTGGGTCCTGTTTTGAACCTCTGCAGGCGATCGCTGTATCAGTGCCGAGCCCGGGTACTTTGCCTTCGAAGCTGTATGGCCCCTGCATTAGCAGGATCTCGTTACCATCCGCACTCATCTGCGCCCTGATTTCCTGGGGAACAATTTTGGATCTCTGCATATTGTGTTGCAGGATCCTTATTCCCCGTTGGCTCCTGAGTCCGCTATCCTCTTTGCTGGGCATCTTATTCATAAGATGTCCTTGCTGTCAATAGTTCCAACGCCTTTTCATGCATTGGGCAGTTCGCGTTGGAGGCCGCGTGGTCGCCCTTTTTTCCTGCCTTCTTGCAATTGACGCAACTGGGGTGTTTCGCCTTGTTTGGGCATTCCTTGGTGGCATACCCACTTTCCGCGCAGTGGGTGCTGATATCGTGGGGTACGCGGCAGTATTTCGCCACGTGCCCATAGTTTTGGCATTTGTAGCACCTGCTGATCGCAAGGTAGTCTCTTACCTTGCACGCGTTCCAGGAGATGTACAACTTGCCAAGCAGCAGCTTTGTTCTGACGCAAGGGGGTACCTCCATAATCCAGTTCGTTTCTGTTTGGTCTTTGCGACCTGTCCTAAAGCAGAACTTGATGGCTGCCACGTCTTCTTCCGTGAACCTATCACGGTTCTGTTTCTTTAAGCACGTTCGGATTTCTTCTTCGGATATATCCCTTGGGACGTCGTAGAGGATCATCCTGGGGTGTCTCCGTTGCGGCGTGCTGGCTTTCAGGCCGGCCTCCTTGAGTTTGTCATTGTTGGTGAAGGCTTTGAGGCCCTCCGCGTTCGTCGTTTCAACTGCTAGGCCGTTGCCGCTTATATTACGGACCGCGGCCACCTGGATACCTTTTTTGCGGGGATTTACCAGAGTAAACACCGCTTCCCTTGCTTCTTCGCTAGTCTTTATCTTTCCCTGGTCGGTTTCTGGGCGGATTATCACCACATTTTTCGGTGGTTGGACCGCTTTTGGTGCAACTTTCTTGCTGGTCATATTCACCTTCTCTGCGTACGAGAGAGGTCGTTCTTCGGTTTGCGCTCTTTTGGTGACTGCCACCTCGAGCCGCTTGCTTGCCTGTAGCGATCGGTTTACTGCGTTTAAGATCGCTTTACCCTTTTTATGTTCCTCGCCGGAGCTCTGTACGAGCCTGCCGAACAGGTAGCTATTGTGGCGTAGCAGCTCCTCCACAATACTCCTCATGTCTTTGAAGTACCGCATTATCGTTGCGGTCTGGTCCTTGTTCACTTTCTTTGTCGGGTCGAGGCAGTACTCCATCATTCTGTCCTCGATCTCGCTTGCCTGTTCTTTCATTTCAGATACAGGCCGCGTGTCCGTCTCTTTTTCCGTTTCGCTGCTTTCCCTTTCATTCTCCTCTGGCTTGTTCGTCTTCAAGGGTTGTAGAACAACCCTTGCACTTTTGGTGGGCATCGTTTTCTTTTGCGTAGGCATTCCGTTGGAACTGCTGCTACGGTCGGTGAGCGGGCTACGGTCGGTAAGTGGGCTGCGGTCGGTAAGCGAGCTCGTGCGAGGTTCCAGCGTCGTCCGCGAGATGGCGTGGCTGGTTGTGCGGCAGTTTCCAGGGTAGCCCGAGTGGCGGCGCTGCGGTCGCTCGATCTCAATATGGCGTCCCCTTACACTTAACCTCAAACTCAGCACGTGTTCACTGCAGAATCTTTTACTTCACCTTTTTTGATACTTATTCACTGCACCTTTTCACACATTCACTTCCAGCGTTGCCTTGGCACTTAAGCTTCACTTTGTAGCACTATTGCGTAGTTTTCGTCCACTGGGAAGGTCCCTTTTGCGTTTTCTTCGCGCACGAAAGTCTCGTCGACCACGTGCTTCGACGCACGAGTTTACAATTCGCACTTTTCTCAGTTTCTCACTGTTACTTTTTCTCACTTAAAGCCTTCTTGACTATCTGGCTATCAGCGTTTTCTTTTCACGTTGTCTATTGACAGTCCTGAGTGCAGTGAAATCATATTTGAAGCTCTCGAAAAATTAATGAATAAAATTATTGCCAAACAGATCGAGGGAAAAGGAGCGTTAGATACTCCTCTTATTAAATTATCAGGCTTTAAAAATTGTTTACTTTTTATTTTTACAATTTATGTTATTAAAATGGCAATTATATAATTCAACAAATGTATATTGAATCGACATGTAAATCGGAATGAATTTTCCTTGCAACCCAATACTAATTTCAAATGAATCTGTGATGCCTCCATCATATTTCCTGCTTTTATCACTCAAACTATCATATAATATTCGTTTGTTTTTAATTAAGAGTCTCCTGGATATGAAAATTTACTTACTAATTTATGACGGTTATGCATTATATTATAATAATATACATTTTAGACTACTTACATATCTGTTATGTATTTTAGCAATTGCAAAACAGGGTACTATTACAGAACACACGGAAAAACGAGTTAATACTGTGTCGTAATAAATTTTTTTAACGATATAATATAATCTCAGATCACACGCGCTGGTTATAGATTTGAGCGTTTTCAACCATATTTGCCAAGTTCACGGCAGAATTCATTTGTTTATACGGAGATAACAAAAATTGACTGTCTTCGCATATCTATGATCCTGAGCTCTGAATAAGAATCGATGCGTCAGAACAGTGTGACGCTGGTAATGAACACGTTAAGAGAATCTTAATTAGCCTAGGCACTGTTTTTAATATTTGATTTCATTCGACTGCATTTGGCGTTCTTACATCTACTGGCCGTCGATTTTTCTTAATCGCTACGCAAGCACGTGTTGCCGCTCGGGTATGTGTCGCTATCGAGTTTTACTGCCTCGGCTCCCACTGTTGGCATGACATACGGCCAGCGTTACAGTTACGTAATTATTTCATTCTAACCACTTCTAGTTAATTAAGACTGAGACAATATATCACGGGAGTGTGGTGTCTTCACAAGAGATACCCTCCTTTCTCCCATGGGTTATTTACATTTTCCATTTCTGCTGCTATATTTTTATTGATCGTAGCATAATTTGACACTACGTTTGATGTACGGTACAAGGAGAAATGAGAACATTCTCAATATTATATGTTTTACGAGTTTATATTTTTTAAGTGTTACATTTTACAAATTGTAAACATGCAGAAAAGATATGAAAGTCATAGAAGGGAATCTAAATAGAACCTTGTCATATATTTTATTAATTACTATTAAGGTGTTTTGGAAGCAAAATGATGGCGTATAGCCCTACACAATATTTTATTCTTTTATTTCTCACTAAATTTTGCAAGTTAATCAATTAGTCGACCAAAGTAAGACTATATATACATTACCAATAACTATATCGTCATGAAAATTACAAAATTCATTAATAGATATTGAAACATGGTAACACGATCCTTCGAAAGGTTTGTAAAATATAACACAAGGATGAGCAGAGAGCAATCGCCGGTATTAACAAGGATCAAAAAGGATATGCTGAAATAGTAGTCTTATTAGATGATCTTTTATTAAACGATCAACGTGTTTTGAGGAACGTAGAGGAAAACTATAGAAATTACGAAAGTACATGCAGTGTAGGAAGTATCGAAGAAAGCATGTATTTAGCGATGAAAAATAATTTGACTGCGATGCGTAACATGGGCGACATTGTAGAGTACCCACGATGTTCCTAAGAATCATGCGGTACTAAACGATTATTGAGATGAAAGAAAAGAAGAAGAAAATGATAAGAAGTGATATATTTGCGTTACGAACTGTGAGACGGAAACGGAAATAAGATGCACGTGATACGCTTAGAATATGCACATGCTGGGTAGTTGAGAACTGATATATAAAAGGAAAATATATTATAGATATATAAAAGGAAAAAAATAATTATGGATGGATTCTTTCGTTCGTGCACTTAGATCAGATGACCATGTGGTTAGTATGAATTTCTGTAATAACGTCATTGGAAGAAATGGAGCTAATTATTCCTGCACGATATGAAACGCAGCATACACCAACCTTCTGATTATGGAAATTTTCATCATTTTATAGACGAAGGTATTTGTAAGATTTGAATGTACAACCATCTCTAAAAGTATTACATGTAGAATTTGAACATGTTCTCTTGGCATAAAAATTGTATTGATTATGTGATTAAGCAACAGTAATATATAATAATATCAAGTTGCAGTTTGTCTGAACGAAAAACGAAATATTTAATTTCGTAATATTCACAAATAAAACTATGCAATTGTGAGAGAGATCGCAATCGATCGAAAACGTTGTAGGATTTAAAAGAGTTTCTTAAAAAAAGTTGAAAATATTGTTGGTTTACTAGATCATGTGAAACAAGAAACTATTCACATAATGACAACTCCGAGCCTCTACTTCCTGGGATTATGGGATTTGTAGGTCCATTTCTGCCCCACAAATCCACGTAGAGCCCGTTCATCTCCCTTGCCTCTGGCGGTTGCCTGTCTCGTTCTAAATAAACCAAATCATTGTTGATAATTACATCGGCCAACTTCCTTGGACATACCTTAAAGACCGTGATTTCTCAAAGTATTTGTAGGTACAGAATCCATTTATCGACAATAAAGATGACAAATTTGAGCTGACAACCATTGAAAAGGAAAAATTGATAGAATTATCATGCGATAGCTCACTAAGACAAAAGTTTCAAAATGAAACCTTAATTCAGATTTAGATGAATCTCAGCGGAGAAAATGAATCTTTGTATTACAAGACAATGCAAGTGCTTCTACAGTTTGCAACGTCTTATTTATGCGAAACGAGCTTTTCGGCACTGATTGCAATGAAAATCAAATATCGAGCCATGTTAGTAGTCGAAAGAGAGATACAAGTGGCACTTTCCACATTGTACCCAAGATTTGACAAGCTATACCAATAAACAACAACAATCCTCGCATTAAATTGTGATGCGATAGATGTAGTTGGTTTAAATGATTAAAAAGAATTTAATACAAAAATAAATATATATGTATGTACATTTTATAGCCAAACCTTGTTATTTATTATTCTATTAATTGTAGTTTTCAATTGTTTGTAATAATGTTTTTATTGCTTAAAACGTATCTATTTATTTATAATTTACTTATAAGTTACTTACAAATATTCTTATTCTGAAGCCGTTCTCAAAGTGGACGCCAAGGTACTTGATTGCTTGCTTCGCTCGAATACTCTTGTCCCCAATTTTGATTATTGGGGGCCTCTCGGCGTCCAGTCTCCCTTTTATCAGGAGCATCTCGGTTTTATTTGCCGATAGCTCGAGCTTTTTCTTGGAGCACCAGTCGGAGACACGCGTGACTGCTTCCTGTCCTGCTTTTTGTAACTCCACCCTGGCGTTTCCGGCTACCAGGATAATTACATCGTCCGCGTATGCAATCGGCTCGCAATCGGGTGTGTGCCTTCTAAGTTCGTCCAGCAGGTCGTCGAATATCAGGTTCCAAAAGCTTGGACCCAATACCGAGCCCTGCGGGCACCCCTTAGTCACGGGCCTGGTGATAACTCCATTTTTGCCTGCGATCTGCACGGTCCTGTTTGAAAAGTAGCTCCTTGTCAGCTTGTAGATGTTGTCGGGGCATCCTCTTCTTTTTAGCTCTTGCAGTACGTTAGGCCACCAGACGTTGTCGAATGCACCCGATATGTCGAGCGCGATCGCGAGGACGTACTTACGGTCACTCATCTGCGCAGCTTTCTCCCTGAGCTGGATTATCGCATCCGTGGTTGATCTCCCAGGGCGAAAGCCGTATTGCCTGTCCGAGGTCAGCTCGTGGTGGAGAAGGAGGGTTGTCATCTTGGTAGCCATCAGTCGCTCCAGCAATTTGCCTACCATGGAGAGCAGGCAGATTGGTCTGTAGGACTTTGGGCTACTTCTGTCTCGGTCTGGTCCTTTTGGGATGGTTATAAGGTTTCCCACTTTCCATATTCCTGGGAAGATCCCCCACGTGAGGCAGCCGTTCATTGTCTTTAAGATTTCCTGGTGGAGTACTCCCCAGGCGTGTTGAATCGCTTCTACCTCGATCATGTCTGGTGCAGGACACTTTCCTCTCGTCAGTCTCTTGGCTGCACCGCAGAGTTCTTCCATGCTGAATTCCGCGGTGTCTTCGACTCCCGGGAGAGTCTCCATGTTCCGTCGGATCATGGCTTGCTCCGGCATGTTCGTGCATTCCTGGTCGTCAGGTAGGAGGGCTGCCAGCATCGCCTCCGCGGTTGAGCGCCAATTGGAGGTCTGCCCCTGTGGCGTTTGCAGTGCCGACACCGTTTCCTCTCTCCTGATCTTCCCTGTGACCGTTTTGTAGACGATCCCCCAGGGCTCCTTGTTACCTTCCTTGGTGACGAAATTTTGCCAGCTCTGGGTTCTCGCTTCCGTTATCGCTTTTTTGTATGCTTTTAGCATTTCGCGATATCTCTTTTTGCCCTCTTCCCTTTCTGTGGGGTCCTTGGTCGCCTGGTATTTCCTCCTTGCCCTGTATGTGCGCCGTTTTACTCTGGTGAGTTCCGGCGTCCACCATGGCACCGATCTGTCGTACCACTTTTTCCTAGGGATGGCCTTGTCGCAGGCTCTGATCAGAGCGCCCTGCAGCCGCTCTGCCATCCTTTCGGCGTCGTCCGCTCGCTGGATGGTTGTCTCTCGGAGTTCCTTCCTCTCCTCCAAGAGGACTCTTTGAAACTCTTCCCAGTTAGCGGCTCTCACGTTGTATCTCCTTTCCTGCTGATGAGGCGGGGTATTTCTTTACCGAGGTCGAGGCGCGTCTCCAGGATTCTGTGGTCACTGGAGGTTCCATCCTCGTGGACTTTCCACGTCTTCACGAGCGGTATTAGCTGCGAGCTCGCCAGTGTTACATCGATGTTGGATCTTCCGTTCGTTGTTTCGAACGTGTATGCCTGCCCTGGTTCGTTGACAACGTGGAGGCCGTACTGCGCGAGGACGGCCTCCAGGGCTTCTCCTCTGTCATCGGTGCTCCCGCTGTTCCATAGCGGGGATTTTGCATTTGCATCGATGCCAATTAGAGTTTTCTTGCCCTTCAGTTGTTTCAGTACCTCCTCCAGTTGACGAATGCCGATCTCGATTTTCTCGGTCGGCGGGAAGTACTGGCTGACTACATAGATCTCTGTCGCTCCGTCGCTAATCTGCACACAAACACAGGGCGTTGTGCAGAGACCAGCGATCTCGAGCGCCGTCATGTGCCTGCTTCTGATCCCCACGGTTGCCGTTGGTGGGTCCTGTTTTGAACCTCTGCAGGCGATCGCTGTATCAGTGCCGAGCCCGGGTACTTTGCCTTCGAAGCTGTATGGCCCCTGCATTAGCAGGATCTCGTTACCATCCGCACTCATCTGCGCCCTGATTTCCTGGGGAACAATTTTGGATCTCTGCATATTGTGTTGCAGAATCCTTATTCCCCGTTGGCTCCTGAGTCCGCTATCCTCTTTGCTGGGCATCTTATTCATAAGATGTCCTTGCTGTCAATAGTTCCAACGCCTTTTTATGCATTGGGCAGTTCGCGTTGGAGGCCGCGTGGTCGCCCTTTTTTCCTGCCTTCTTGCAATTGACGCAACTGGGGTGTTTCGCCTTGTTTGGGCATTCCTTGGTGGCATGCCCACTTTCCGCGCAGTGGGTGCTGATATCGTGGGGTACGCGGCAGTATTTCGCCACGTGCCCATAGTTTTGGCATTTGTAGCACCTGCTGATCGCAAGGTAGTCTCTTACCTTGCACGCGTTCCAGGAGATGTACAACTTGCCAAGCAGCAGCTTTGTTCTGACGCAAGGGGGTACCTCCATAATCCAGTTCGTTTCTGTTTGGTCTTTGCGACCTGTCCTAAAGCAGAACTTGATGGCTGCCACGTCTTCTTCCGTGAACCTATCACGGTTCTGTTTCTTTAAGCACGTTCGGATTTCTTCTTCGGATATATCCCTTGGGACGTCGTAGAGGATCATCCTGGGGTGTCTCCGTTGCGGCGTGCTGGCTTTCAGGCCGGCCTCCTTGAGTTTGTCATTGTTGGTGAAGGCTTTGAGGCCCTCCGCGTTCGTCGTTTCAACTGCTAGGCCGTTGCCGCTTATATTACGGACCGCGGCCACCTGGATACCTTTTTTGCGGGGATTTACCAAAGTAAACACCGCTTCCCTTGCTTCTTCGCTAGTCTTTATCTTTCGCTGGTCGGTTTCTGGGCGGATTATCACCACATTCTTCGGTGGTTGGACCGCTTTTGGTGCAACTTTCTTGCTGGTCATATTCACCTTCTCTGCGTACGAGAGAGGTCGTTCTTCGGTTTGCGCTCTTTTGGTGACTGCCACCTCGAGCCGCTTGCTTGCCTGTAGCGATCGGTTTACTGCGTTTAAGATCGCTTTACCCTTTTTATGTTCCTCGCCGGAGCTCTGTTCGAGCCTGCCGAACAGGTAGCTATTGTGGCGTAGCAGCTCCTCCACAATACTCCTCATGTCTTTGAAGTACCGCATTATCGTTGCGGTCTGGTCCTTGTTCACTTTCTTTGTCGGGTCGAGGCAGTACTCCATCATTCTGTCCTCGATCTCGCTTGCCTGTTCTTTCATTTCAGATACAGGCCGCGTGTCCGTCTCTTTTTCCGTTTCGCTGCTTTCCCTTTCATTCTCCTCTGGCTTGTTCGTCTTCAAGGGTTGTAGAACAACCCTTGCACTTTTGGTGGGCATCGTTTTCTTTTGCGTAGGCATTCCGTTGGAACTGCTGCTACGGTCGGTAAGTGGGCTGCGGTCGGTAAGCGAGCTCGTGCGAGGTTCCAGCGTCGTCCGCGAGATGGCGTGGCTGGTTGTGCGGCAGTTTCCAGGGTAGCCCGAGTGGAGGCGCTGCGGTCGCTCGATCTCAATATGGCGTCCCCTTACACTTAACCTCAAACTCAGCACGTGTTCACTGCAGAATCTTTTACTTCACCTTTTTTGATACTTATTCACTGCACCTTTTCACACATTCACTTCCAGCGTTGCCTTGGCACTTAAGCTTCACTTTGTAGCACTATTGCGTAGTTTTCGTCCACTGGGAAGGTCCCTTTTGCGTTTTTTTCGCGCACGAAAGTCTCGTCGACCACGTGCTTCGACGCACGAGTTTACAATTCGCACTTTTCTCAGTTTCTCACTGTTACTTTTTCTCACTTAAAGCCTTCTTGACTATCTGGCTATCAGCGTTTTCTTTTCACGTTGTCTATTGACAGTCTTGAGTGCAGTGAAATCATATTTGAAGCTCTCGAAAAATTAATGAATAAAATTATTGCCAAACAGATCGAGGGAAAAGGAGCGTTAGATACTCCTCTTATTAAATTATCAGGCGTTAAAAATTGTTTACTTTTTATTTTTACAATTTATGTTATTAAAATGGCAATTATATAATTCAACAAATGTATATTGAATCGACATGTAAATCGGAATGAATTTTCCTTGCCACCCAATACTAATTTCAAATGAATCTGTGATGCCTCCATCATATTTCCTGCTTTTATCACTCAAACTATCATATAATATTCGTTTGTTTTTAATTAAGAGTCTCCTGGATATGAAAATTTACTTACTAATTTATGACGGTTATGCATTATATTATAATAATATACATTTTAGACTACTTACATATCTGTTATGTATTTTAGCAATTGCAAAACAGGGTAGTATTACAGAACACACGGAAAAACGAGTTAATACTGTGTCGTAATAAATTTTTTTAACGATATAATATAATCTCAGATCACACGCGCTGGTTATAGATTTGAGCGTTTTCAACCATATTTGCCAAGTTCACGGCAGAATTCATTTGTTTATACGGAGATAACAAAAATTGACTGTCTTCGCATATCTATGATCCTGAGCTCTGAATAAGAATCGATGCGTCAGAACAGTGTGACGCTGGTAATGAACACGTTAAGAGAATCTTAATTAGCCTAGGCACTGTTTTTAATATTTGATTTCATTCGACTGCATTTGGCCTTCTTACATCTACTGGCCGTCGATTTTTCTTAATCGCTACGCAAGCACGTGTTGCCGCTCGGGTATGTGTCGCTATCGAGTTTTACTGCCTCGGCTCCCACTGTTGGCATGACATACGGCCAGCGTTACAGTTACGTAATTATTTCATTCTAATCACTTCTAGTTAATTAAGACTGAGACAATATATCACGGGAGTGTGGTGTCTTCACAAGAGATACCCTCCTTTCTCCCATGGGTTATTTACATTTTCCATTTCTGCTGCTATATTTTTATTGATCGTAGCATAATTTGACACTACGTTTGATGTACGGTACAAGGAGAAATGAGAACATTCTCAATATTATATGTTTTACGAGTTTATATTTTTTAAGTGTTACATTTTACAAATTGTAAACATGCAGAAAAGATATGAAAGTCATAGAAGGGAATCTAAATAGAACCTTGTCATATATTTTATTAATTACTATTAAGGTGTTTTGGAAGCAAAATGATGGCGTATAGCCCTACACAATATTTTATTCTTTTATTTCTCACTAAATTTTGCAAGTTAATCAATTAGTCGACCAAAGTAAGACTATATATACATTACCAATAACTATATCGTCATGAAAATTACAAAATTCATTAATAGATATTGAAACATGGTAACACGATCCTTCGAAAGGTTTGTAAAATATAACACAAGGATGAGCAGAGAGCAATCGCCGGTATTAACAAGGATCAAAAAGGATATGCTGAAATAGTAGTCTTATTAGATGATCTTTTATTAAACGATCAACGTGTTTTGAGGAACGTAGAGGAAAACTATAGAAATTACGAAAGTACATGCAGTGTAGGAAGTATCGAAGAAAGCATGTATTTAGCGATGAAAAATAATTTGACTGCGATGCGTAACATGGGCGACATTGTAGAGTACCCACGATGTTCCTAAGAATCATGCGGTACTAAACGATTATTGAGATGAAAGAAAAGAAGAAGAAAATGATAAGAAGTGATATATTTGCGTTACGAACTGTGAGACGGAAACGGAAATAAGATGCACGTGATACGCTTAGAATATGCACATGCTGGGTAGTTGAGAACTGATATATAAAAGGAAAATATATTATAGATATATAAAAGGAAAAAAATAATTATGGATGGATTCTTTCGTTCGTGCACTTAGATCAGATGACCATGTGGTTAGTATGAATTTCTGTAATAACGTCATTGGAAGAAATGGAGCTAATTATTCCTGCACGATATGAAACGCAGCATACACCAACCTTCTGATTATGGAAATTTTCATCATTTTATAGACGAAGGTATTTGTAAGATTTGAATGTACAACCATCTCTAAAAGTATTACATGTAGAATTTGAACATGTTCTCTTGGCATAAAAATTGTATTGATTATGTGATTAAGCAACAGTAATATATAATAATATCAAGTTGCAGTTTGTCTGAACGAAAAACGAAATATTTAATTTCGTAATATTCACAAATAAAACTATGCAATTGTGAGAGAGATCGCAATCGATCGAAAACGTTGTAGGATTTAAAAGAGTTTCTTAAAAAAAGTTGAAAATATTGTTGGTTTACTAGATCATGTGAAACAAGAAACTATTCACATAATGACAACTCCGAGCCTCTACTTCCTGGGATTATGGGATTTGTAGGTCCATTTCTGCCCCACAAATCCACGTAGAGCCCGTTCATCTCCCTTGCCTCTGGCGGTTGCCTGTCTCGTTCTAAATAAACCAAATCATTGTTGATAATTACATCGGCCAACTTCCTTGGACATACCTTAAAGACCGTGATTTCTCAAAGTATTTGTAGGTACAGAATCCATTTATCGACAATAAAGATGACAAATTTGAGCTGACAACCATTGAAAAGGAAAAATTGATAGAATTATCATGCGATAGCTCACTAAGACAAAAGTTTCAAAATGAAACCTTAATTCAGATTTAGATGAATCTCAGCGGAGAAAATGAATCTTTGTATTACAAGACAATGCAAGTGCTTCTACAGTTTGCAACGTCTTATTTATGCGAAACGAGCTTTTCGGCACTGATTGCAATGAAAATCAAATATCGAGCCATGTTAGTAGTCGAAAGAGAGATACAAGTGGCACTTTCCACATTGTACCCAAGATTTGACAAGCTATACCAATAAACAACAACAATCCTCGCATTAAATTGTGATGCGATAGATGTAGTTGGTTTAAATGATTAAAAAGAATTTAATACAAAAATAAATATATATGTATGTACATTTTATAGCCAAACCTTGTTATTTATTATTCTATTAATTGTAGTTTTCAATTGTTTGTAATAATGTTTTTATTGCTTAAAACGTATCTATTTATTTATAATTTACTTATAAGTTACTTACAAATATTCTTATTCTGAAGCCGTTCTCAAAGTGGACGCCAAGGTACTTGATTGCTTGCTTCGCTCGAATACTCTTGTCCCCAATTTTGATTATTGGGGGCCTCTCGGCGTCCAGTCTCCCTTTTATCAGGAGCATCTCGGTTTTATTTGCCGATAGCTCGAGCTTTTTCTTGGAGCACCAGTCGGAGACACGCGTGACTGCTTCCTGTCCTGCTTTTTGTAACTCCACCCTGGCGTTTCCGGCTACCAGGATAATTACATCGTCCGCGTATGCAATCGGCTCGCAATCGGGTGTGTGCCTTCTAAGTTCGTCCAGCAGGTCGTCGAATATCAGGTTCCAAAAGCTTGGACCCAATAACGAGCCCTGCGGGCACCCCTTAGTCACGGGCCTGGTGATAACTCCATTTTTGCCTGCGATCTGCACGGTCCTGTTTGAAAAGTAGCTCCTTGTCAGCTTGTAGATGTTGTCGGGGCATCCTCTTCTTTTTAGCTCTTGCAGTACGTTAGGCCACCAGACGTTGTCGAATGCACCCGATATGTCGAGCGCGATCGCGAGGACGTACTTACGGTCACTCATCTGCGCAGCTTTCTCCCTGAGCTGGATTATCGCATCCGTGGTTGATCTCCCAGGGCGAAAGCCGTATTGCCTGTCCGAGGTCAGCTCGTGGTGGAGAAGGAGGGTTGTCATCTTGGTAGCCATCAGTCGCTCCAGCAATTTGCCTACCATGGAGAGCAGGCAGATTGGTCTGTAGGACTTTGGGCTACTTCTGTCTCGGTCTGGTCCTTTTGGGATGGTTATAAGGTTTCCCACTTTCCATATTCCTGGGAAGATCCCCCACGTGAGGCAGCCGTTCATTGTCTTTAAGATTTCCTGGTGGAGTACTCCCCAGGCGTGTTGAATCGCTTCTACCTCGATCATGTCTGGTGCAGGACACTTTCCTCTCGTCAGTCTCTTGGCTGCACCGCAGAGTTCTTCCATGCTGAATTCCGCGGTGTCTTCGACTCCCGGGAGAGTCTCCATGTTCCGTCGGATCATGGCTTGCTCCGGCATGTTCGTGCATTCCTGGTCGTCAGGTAGGAGGGCTGCCAGCATCGCCTCCGCGGTTGAGCGCCAATTGGAGGTCTGCCCCTGTGGCGTTTGCAGTGCCGACACCGTTTCCTCTCTCCTGATCTTCCCTGTGACCGTTTTGTAGACGATCCCCCAGGGCTCCTTGTTACCTTCCTTGGTGACGAAATTTTGCCAGCTCTGGGTTCTCGCTTCCATTATCGCTTTTTTGTATGCTTTTAGCATTTCGCGATATCTCTTTTTGCCCTCTTCCGTTTCTGTGGGGTCCTTGGTCGCCTGGTATTTCCTCCTTGCCCTGTATGTGCGCCGTTTTACTCTGGTGAGTTCCGGCGTCCACCATGGCACCGATCTGTCGTACCACTTTTTCCTAGGGATGGCCTTGTCGCAGGCTCTGATCAGAGCGCCCTGCAGCCGCTCTGCCATCCTTTCGGCGTCGTCCGCTCGCTGGATGGTTGTCTCTCGGAGTTCCTTCCTCTCCTCCAAGAGGACTCTTTGAAACTCTTCCCAGTTAGCGGCTCTCACGTTGTATCTCCTTTCCTGCTGATGAGGCGGGGTATTTCTTTACCGAAGTCGAGGGGCGTCTCCAGGATTCTGTGGTCACTGGAGGTTCCATCCTCGTGGACTTTCCACGTCTTCACGAGCGGTATTAGCTGCGAGCTCGCCAGTGTTACATCGATGTTGGATCTTCCGTTCGTTGTTTCGAACGTGTATGCCTGCCGTGCTTCGTTGACAACGTGGAGGCCGTACTGCGCGAGGACGGCCTCCAGGGCTTCTCCTCTGTCATCGGTGCTCCCGCTGTTCCATAGCGGGGATTTTGCATTTGCATCGATGCCAATTAGAGTTTTCTTGCCCTTCAGTTGTTTTAGTACCTCCTCCAGTTGACGAATGCCGATCTCGATTTTCTCGGTCGGCGGGAAGTACTGGCTAACTACATAGATCTCTGTCGCTCCGTCGCTAATCTGCACACAAACACAGGGCGTTGTGCAGAGACCAGCGATCTCGAGCGCCGTCATGTGCCTGCTTCTGATCCCCACGGCTGCCATTGGTGGTGTTGAAGTGATTGTCACTTCTGAGAAAACTCAACATCTGGTCTTCGGTTTTTCAACCGCCTAAGGTCTTCGAAGGCGCATAGACAAAAGAATGCGTTTAGGAAAGGCCATAAGCGGTACACGTCCGATGTTGGTTGAGGCAGTTGCCTTTAGTCTAAGGGTAACGCTGCTAGAGAGAGGATCTGGATAGGCTCACATTGTACCACATATTTTGTAATTTACTAGTCACAATATATACACTTTCAATACCTTGCAGTTTGCTCACGCATTTATTTAAATTACATCCACTGAATAATCTTAACAGGTTATGGGCCCAGGGCTGTAAATTGTAAGGTAGCAACGCGAAGTGAATAAAGTGTTAAAGAGTTGTGCTTAGTAAAGTAAGTGATAGTGCTAAAATGGAATCAGCAAGTGCGAAGATCGAGATGTTACGTGGCGAAGAAAATTGGCTCCAGTGGCGTTTTATTATGCGTATACTTTTGGAGGAAGATGACGACCTGATCAACGTGTGTGAAGGGAATCTGTGTCATCCAGGTAACAGTACAGAAGAGGAAATCGCCCGTGAAAGATTTTTGAAGGCAGATCGGTTAGCGAGGAAATTAATTGTGACCTCGGTAGGAAGAAAACCGTTGGATCTTCTTTTATGCTGCACAACAGCACATGAAATGTGGAAAAAATTAAACGCAGTATATGATATGAAGTCGAATGAGAATCTAAATATGGTCCAGAAGCAGTTCTTCAATTTTAAATGGGAGGAATCTGAAAATGTGTCCCACAACTTGTCGAAGTTGGAACTAATAGCAGCGAAGATGAAAGCCCTTGGAAGTGAAATTGCCGAGAAAATGCTGATAACACGCATTTTATCGGCGTTACCAAGTAAATTTGATCACTTTCACAGTGCATGGGATTCAATGGAAGAAGAAAAGATGACCCTAGACAGGCTTAGTACCAGACTGATGACAGAAGAAAGCAGATGGAAGAAAGACGACCAGGAAACATCGGTGGCGCTGGTAACAAAAAGTAATAATTGTAAAAGGGAACAGCAGAAGCGATCAAATAAAATTGAATACGAGAAACAAGGACGAAGCTGTTTCAACTGTGGAAAAGTTGGACATCTAAAAAGAGATTGTTTTAGATGCTATATATGTAAAAGGAAAGGCCACATCAGCAAAAATTGTTTCAAGAATAAAGGAAACAACAGTAGAGACAACCAGGAACCCAGAAATCAAAATCGTGATGACAACGGAATTAGCCTATTAGGAAGCACCTCAACGATGCATGCGGCAAACCACGATGTTTGGATAATCGACTCAGGAGCTACGGATCACATGACAGGACGAAAAGAATGGTTCAGCGTTTTCGAAAAATTCGATAACACGGTGAAGATAGAGATCGGCGATGGTACATTCATGGAAGCATGCGGCAGAGGAAAAATCAAAGTAGAGACTTTTGTGGATGGCAAAGGGGTAGCATGTACAATGAACGATGTATTATATGTACCAGGTATGAAAAGAAATCTGTTTTCCATTAGATCTGTCGCAAGGAGGGGTATAGACTTCTGTATTTTAAAGGATGGGGAAAATTGTATATTTCTACAAAACAAGAAGGTAATAGCAAGAGGTTCGGTTATCGGAAATTTATATAAGGTCGATATGCGAGTTATCGTACCGTCAGTTTGCAATCTTAGCAATAGAGCGGAATCAAACGCGGATACGTTGCAATTATGGCACGAACGGCTATGTCATCAAAACATCAGACACGTTAAGGATTTCTTAAAGAATTTAAATATAAAAGTTGTAGAGGATAGTAGCTTTTTCTGTGAAGGTTGCGCATACGGGAAACATCATAGATCGAGTTTTCACGAGAAAATCAAGCGTGCGACTAAACCTCGCGAAATTATCTATACGGATGTATGTGGACCTATGGAAGTCGAGTCATTAGGAAAGAAACTGTATTTTTTGATATTTAAGGACGATTTTTCGAAATTCACGAAGATTTACTTCTTACGACATAAGTCAGAAGTAATCGAAAAGATAAAAACTTTTTGTTTAGAAGTCGAAAACCAATTCAATAGTAAGATCAAAGAAATTCATAGTGATGGAGGGAAAGAATTCAAAAATAAAGAAGTTAAAGAATTCTTAAGAAGTCAGGGAATTAGGCACACGGTTAACGTCCCATACACTCCTGAACAGAATGGCGTTGCAGAAAGAGAAAATAGAACAATAGTAGAGGCAGGCCGGTCAATGCTACATTCGAAACCAATTCTACCGTTGTTTTTATGGGCCGAAGCCATGAACACAGCAGTGCATGTCATAAATAAGACAGGGCCAACAGGACAAGACAATAAAACACCATATGAACTATGGTACGGGAAATCCCCAGATGTAGAAAAGTTTAGAGTTTTCGGTACTGAATGTTTTGCACACATACCTGCGGAAAAGAGAAGTAAACTTGACAAAAAGGCTAACAAAGGATATTTGGTAGGCTATTTAGATGACGGACGAGGGTATCGAATATACGTGCCGACCGTAAGAAATGTAATATTAAGCCGTGACGTAATATTTAAGCCCGAACTAGAAACAGCAAAATTCGTTAGTATAAATTTACCGAAAATTGTCGAGCGCGAAGATGTGTGTACGCAGAACGATAGAGCATGTACGTATGAAAGCGCAGTGAGTGAACATGAAAAACAACCTCATGTAACCAACGAGAATGTGAGACAATTGAGAGATAGAGACAAAATAAAACGAACCGATTTTTATGGTAGTCCAGTAACGTACATAGCGGAAAAATTACCGGTGGATTTTAACGAAGCGATGAGATCCGAAAAGGAATTCCATCAAAGAAGTAAGCATATTGATGTAAGATATCATTTCTTGCGAGATTTATACAATAGAGGCGAAATTGATGTAACGTACGTAACAAGCGAAGAACAACTGGCAGATATATGTACAAAGGCGTTGCCAAAACCAAGATTTGACTATTTGAGACAGAAATTAGGTTTGAACAATAAAAGAGATATTAAGAGGTAATTTTTGTAAAGATGTAGAGTTTTTAGGGAGGGTATCGAAGTGGTTATTATATAAAAAAAAAAAAAAAAAAAAAAGGGAAAAACTCTACATGATCTGTTAAGTCTTCTTGTAGTATTTTTTTAGTAATAAATTAATGTGAATAATAAAGAGAAAGGTATTGACGAAATTAAGCTTCGAATATTTACAAAGAGATAATTGTATAGACCGATGTAGAGTTTTAGGGAGGGTGTTGAAGTGATTGTCACTTCTGAGAAAACTCAACATCTGGTCTTCGGTTTTTCAACCGCCTAAGGTCTTCGAAGGCGCATAGACAAAAGAATGCGTTTAGGAAAGGCCATAAGCGGTACACGTCCGATGTTGGTTGAGGCAGTTGCCTTTAGTCTAAGGGTAACGCTGCTAGAGAGAGGATCTGGATAGGCTCACATTGTACCACATATTTTGTAATTTACTAGTCACAATATATACACTTTCAATACCTTGCAGTTTGCTCACGCATTTATTTAAATTACATCCACTGAATAATCTTAACAGGTGGGTCCTGTTTTGAACCTCTGCAGGCGATCGCTGTATCAGTGCCGAGCCCGGGTACTTTGCCTTCGAAGCTGTATGGCCCCTGCATTAGCAGGATCTCGTTACCATCCGCACTCATCTGCGCCCTGATTTCCTGGGGAACAATTTTGGATCTCTGCATATTGTGTTGCAGGATCCTTATTCCCCGTTGGCTCCTGAGTCCGCTATCCTCTTTGCTGGGCATCTTATTCATAAGATGTCCTTGCTGTCAATAGTTCCAACGCCTTTTCATGCATTGGGCAGTTCGCGTTGGAGGCCGCGTGGTCGCCCTTTTTTCCTGCCTTCTTGCAATTGACGCAACTGGGGTGTTTCGCCTTGTTTGGGCATTCCTTGGTGGCATACCCACTTTCCGCGCAGTGGGTGCTGATATCGTGGGGTACGCGGCAGTATTTCGCCACGTGCCCATAGTTTTGGCATTTGTAGCACCTGCTGATCGCAAGGTAGTCTCTTACCTTGCACGCGTTCCAGGAGATGTACAACTTGCCAAGCAGCAGCTTTGTTCTGACGCAAGGGGGTACCTCCATAATCCAGTTCGTTTCTGTTTGGTCTTTGCGACCTGTCCTAAAGCAGAACTTGATGGCTGCCACGTCTTCTTCCGTGAACCTATCACGGTTCTGTTTCTTTAAGCACGTTCGGATTTCTTCTTCGGATATATCCCTTGGGACGTCGTAGAGGATCATCCTGGGGTGTCTCCGTTGCGGCGTGCTGGCTTTCAGGCCGGCCTCCTTGAGTTTGTCATTGTTGGTGAAGGCTTTGAGGCCCTCCGCGTTCGTCGTTTCAACTGCTAGGCCGTTGCCGCTTATATTACGGACCGCGGCCACCTGGATACCTTTTTTGCGGGGATTTACCAGAGTAAACACCGCTTCCCTTGCTTCTTCGCTAGTCTTTATCTTTCCCTGGTCGGTTTCTGGGCGGATTATCACCACATTTTTCGGTGGTTGGACCGCTTTTGGTGCAACTTTCTTGCTGGTCATATTCACCTTCTCTGCGTACGAGAGAGGTCGTTCTTCGGTTTGCGCTCTTTTGGTGACTGCCACCTCGAGCCGCTTGCTTGCCTGTAGCGATCGGTTTACTGCGTTTAAGATCGCTTTACCCTTTTTATGTTCCTCGCCGGAGCTCTGTACGAGCCTGCCGAACAGGTAGCTATTGTGGCGTAGCAGCTCCTCCACAATACTCCTCATGTCTTTGAAGTACCGCATTATCGTTGCGGTCTGGTCCTTGTTCACTTTCTTTGTCGGGTCGAGGCAGTACTCCATCATTCTGTCCTCGATCTCGCTTGCCTGTTCTTTCATTTCAGATACAGGCCGCGTGTCCGTCTCTTTTTCCGTTTCGCTGCTTTCCCTTTCATTCTCCTCTGGCTTGTTCGTCTTCAAGGGTTGTAGAACAACCCTTGCACTTTTGGTGGGCATCGTTTTCTTTTGCGTAGGCATTCCGTTGGAACTGCTGCTACGGTCGGTGAGCGGGCTACGGTCGGTAAGTGGGCTGCGGTCGGTAAGCGAGCTCGTGCGAGGTTCCAGCGTCGTCCGCGAGATGGCGTGGCTGGTTGTGCGGCAGTTTCCAGGGTAGCCCGAGTGGCGGCGCTGCGGTCGCTCGATCTCAATATGGCGTCCCCTTACACTTAACCTCAAACTCAGCACGTGTTCACTGCAGAATCTTTTACTTCACCTTTTTTGATACTTATTCACTGCACCTTTTCACACATTCACTTCCAGCGTTGCCTTGGCACTTAAGCTTCACTTTGTAGCACTATTGCGTAGTTTTCGTCCACTGGGAAGGTCCCTTTTGCGTTTTCTTCGCGCACGAAAGTCTCGTCGACCACGTGCTTCGACGCACGAGTTTACAATTCGCACTTTTCTCAGTTTCTCACTGTTACTTTTTCTCACTTAAAGGCTTCTTGACTATCTGGCTATCAGCGTTTTCTTTTCACGTTGTCTATTGACAGTCCTGAGTGCAGTGAAATCATATTTGAAGCTCTCGAAAAATTAATGAATAAAATTATTGCCAAACAGATCGAGGGAAAAGGAGCGTTAGATACTCCTCTTATTAAATTATCAGGCTTTAAAAATTGTTTACTTTTTATTTTTACAATTTATGTTATTAAAATGGCAATTATATAATTCAACAAATGTATATTGAATCGACATGTAAATCGGAATGAATTTTCCTTGCAACCCAATACTAATTTCAAATGAATCTGTGATGCCTCCATCATATTTCCTGCTTTTATCACTCAAACTATCATATAATATTCGTTTGTTTTTAATTAAGAGTCTCCTGGATATGAAAATTTACTTACTAATTTATGACGGTTATGCATTATATTATAATAATATACATTTTAGACTACTTACATATCTGTTATGTATTTTAGCAATTGCAAAACAGGGTACTATTACAGAACACACGGAAAAACGAGTTAATACTGTGTCGTAATAAATTTTTTTAACGATATAATATAATCTCAGATCACACGCGCTGGTTATAGATTTGAGCGTTTTCAACCATATTTGCCAAGTTCACGGCAGAATTCATTTGTTTATACGGAGATAACAAAAATTGACTGTCTTCGCATATCTATGATCCTGAGCTCTGAATAAGAATCGATGCGTCAGAACAGTGTGACGCTGGTAATGAACACGTTAAGAGAATCTTAATTAGCCTAGGCACTGTTTTTAATATTTGATTTCATTCGACTGCACTTGGCCTTCTTACATCTACTGGCCGTCGATTTTTCTTAATCGCTACGCAAGCACGTGTTGCCGCTCGGGTATGTGTCGCTATCGAGTTTTACTGCCTCGGCTCCCACTGTTGGCATGACATACGGCCAGCGTTACAGTTACGTAATTATTTCATTCTAACCACTTCTAGTTAATTAAGACTGAGACAATATATCACGGGAGTGTGGTGTCTTCACAAGAGATACCCTCCTTTCTCCCATGGGTTATTTACATTTTCCATTTCTGCTGCTATATTTTTATTGATCGTAGCATAATTTGACACTACGTTTGATGTACGGTACAAGGAGAAATGAGAACATTCTCAATATTATATGTTTTACGAGTTTATATTTTTTAAGTGTTACATTTTACAAATTGTAAACATGCAGAAAAGATATGAAAGTCATAGAAGGGAATCTAAATAGAACCTTGTCATATATTTTATTAATTACTATTAAGGTGTTTTGGAAGCAAAATGATGGCGTATAGCCCTACACAATATTTTATTCTTTTATTTCTCACTAAATTTTGCAAGTTAATCAATTAGTCGACCAAAGTAAGACTATATATACATTACCAATAACTATATCGTCATGAAAATTACAAAATTCATTAATAGATATTGAAACATGGTAACACGATCCTTCGAAAGGTTTGTAAAATATAACACAAGGATGAGCAGAGAGCAATCGCCGGTATTAACAAGGATCAAAAAGGATATGCTGAAATAGTAGTCTTATTAGATGATCTTTTATTAAACGATCAACGTGTTTTGAGGAACGTAGAGGAAAACTATAGAAATTACGAAAGTACATGCAGTGTAGGAAGTATCGAAGAAAGCATGTATTTAGCGATGAAAAATAATTTGACTGCGATGCGTAACATGGGCGACATTGTAGAGTACCCACGATGTTCCTAAGAATCATGCGGTACTAAACGATTATTGAGATGAAAGAAAAGAAGAAGAAAATGATAAGAAGTGATATATTTGCGTTACGAACTGTGAGACGGAAACGGAAATAAGATGCACGTGATACGCTTAGAATATGCACATGCTGGGTAGTTGAGAACTGATATATAAAAGGAAAATATATTATAGATATATAAAAGGAAAAAAATAATTATGGATGGATTCTTTCGTTCGTGCACTTAGATCAGATGACCATGTGGTTAGTATGAATTTCTGTAATAACGTCATTTGAAGAAATGGAGCTAATTATTCCTGCACGATATGAAACGCAGCATACACCAACCTTCTGATTATGGAAATTTTCATCATTTTATAGACGAAGGTATTTGTAAGATTTGAATGTACAACCATCTCTAAAAGTATTACATGTAGAATTTGAACATGTTCTCTTGGCATAAAAATTGTATTGATTATGTGATTAAGCAACAGTAATATATAATAATATCAAGTTGCAGTTTGTCTGAACGAAAAACGAAATATTTAATTTCGTAATATTCACAAATAAAACTATGCAATTGTGAGAGAGATCGCAATCGATCGAAAACGTTGTAGGATTTAAAAGAGTTTCTTAAAAAAAGTTGAAAATATTGTTGGTTTACTAGATCATGTGAAACAAGAAACTATTCACATAATGACAACTCCGAGCCTCTACTTCCTGGGATTATGGGATTTGTAGGTCCATTTCTGCCCCACAAATCCACGTAGAGCCCGTTCATCTCCCTTGCCTCTGGCGGTTGCCTGTCTCGTTCTAAATAAACCAAATCATTGTTGATAATTACATCGGCCAACTTCCTTGGACATACCTTAAAGACCGTGATTTCTCAAAGTATTTGTAGGTACAGAATCCATTTATCGACAATAAAGATGACAAATTTGAGCTGACAACCATTGAAAAGGAAAAATTGATAGAATTATCATGCGATAGCTCACTAAGACAAAAGTTTCAAAATGAAACCTTAATTCAGATTTAGATGAATCTCAGCGGAGAAAATGAATCTTTGTATTACAAGACAATGCAAGTGCTTCTACAGTTTGCAACGTCTTATTTATGCGAAACGAGCTTTTCGGCACTGATTGCAATGAAAATCAAATATCGAGCCATGTTAGTAGTCGAAAGAGAGATACAAGTGGCACTTTCCACATTGTACCCAAGATTTGACAAGCTATACCAATAAACAACAACAATCCTCGCATTAAATTGTGATGCGATAGATGTAGTTGGTTTAAATGATTAAAAAGAATTTAATACAAAAATAAATATATATGTATGTACATTTTATAGCCAAACCTTGTTATTTATTATTCTATTAATTGTAGTTTTCAATTGTTTGTAATAATGTTTTTATTGCTTAAAACGTATCTATTTATTTATAATTTACTTATAAGTTACTTACAAATATTCTTATTCTGAAGCCGTTCTCAAAGTGGACGCCAAGGTACTTGATTGCTTGCTTCGCTCGAATACTCTTGTCCCCAATTTTGATTATTGGGGGCCTCTCGGCGTCCAGTCTCCCTTTTATCAGGAGCATCTCGGTTTTATTTGCCGATAGCTCGAGCTTTTTCTTGGAGCACCAGTCGGAGACACGCGTGACTGCTTCCTGTCCTGCTTTTTGTAACTCCACCCTGGCGTTTCCGGCTACCAGGATAATTACATCGTCCGCGTATGCAATCGGCTCGCAATCGGGTGTGTGCCTTCTAAGTTCGTCCAGCAGGTCGTCGAATATCAGGTTCCAAAAGCTTGGACCCAATACCGAGCCCTGCGGGCACCCCTTAGTCACGGGCCTGGTGATAACTCCATTTTTGCCTGCGATCTGCACGGTCCTGTTTGAAAAGTAGCTCCTTGTCAGCTTGTAGATGTTGTCGGGGCATCCTCTTCTTTTTAGCTCTTGCAGTACGTTAGGCCACCAGACGTTGTCGAATGCACCCGATATGTCGAGCGCGATCGCGAGGACGTACTTACGGTCACTCATCTGCGCAGCTTTCTCCCTGAGCTGGATTATCGCATCCGTGGTTGATCTCCCAGGGCGAAAGCCGTATTGCCTGTCCGAGGTCAGCTCGTGGTGGAGAAGGAGGGTTGTCATCTTGGTAGCCATCAGTCGCTCCAGCAATTTGCCTACCATGGAGAGCAGGCAGATTGGTCTGTAGGACTTTGGGCTACTTCTGTCTCGGTCTGGTCCTTTTGGGATGGTTATAAGGTTTCCCACTTTCCATATTCCTGGGAAGATCCCCCACGTGAGGCAGCCGTTCATTGTCTTTAAGATTTCCTGGTGGAGTACTCCCCAGGCGTGTTGAATCGCTTCTACCTCGATCATGTCTGGTGCAGGACACTTTCCTCTCGTCAGTCTCTTGGCTGCACCGCAGAGTTCTTCCATGCTGAATTCCGCGGTGTCTTCGACTCCCGGGAGACTCTCCATGTTCCATCGGATCATGGCTTGCTCCGTCATGTTCGTGCATTCCTGGTCGTCAGGTAGGAGGGCTGCCAGCATCGCCTCCGCGGTTGAGCGCCAGTTGGAGGTCTGCCCCTGTGGCGTTTGCAGTGCCGACACCGTTTCCTCTCTCCTGATCTTCCCTGTGACCGTTTTGTAGACGATCCCCCAGGGCTCCTTGTTACCTTCCTTGGTGACGAAATTTTGCCAGCTCTGGGTTCTCGCTTCCGTTATCGCTTTTTTGTATGCTTTTAGCATTTCGCGATATCTCTTTTTGCCCTCTTCCCTTTCTGTGGGGTCCTTGGTCGCCTGGTATTTCCTCCTTGCCCTGTATGTGCGCCGTTTTACTCTGGTGAGTTCCGGCGTCCACCATGGCACCGATCTGTCGTACCACTTTTTCCTAGGGATGGCCTTGTCGCAGGCTCTGATCAGAGCGCCCTGCAGCCGCTCTGCCATCCTTTCGGCGTCGTCCGCTCGCTGGATGGTTGTCTCTCGGAGTTCCTTCCTCTCCTCCAAGAGGACTCTTTGAAACTCTTCCCAGTTAGCGGCTCTCACGTTGTATCTCCTTTCCTGCTGATGAGGCGGGGGATTTCTTTACCGAGGTCGAGGCGCGTCTCCAGGATTCTGTGGTCACTGGAGGTTCCATCCTCGTGGACTTTCCACGTCTTCACGAGCGGTATTAGCTGCGAGCTCGCCAGTGTTACATCGATGTTGGATCTTCCGTTCGTTGTTTCGAACGTGTATGCCTGCCCTGGTTCGTTGACAACGTGGAGGCCGTACTGCGCGAGGACGGCCTCCAGGGCTTCTCCTCTGTCATCGGTGCTCCCGCTGTTCCATAGCGGGGATTTTGCATTTGCATCGATGCCAATTAGAGTTTTCTTGCCCTTCAGTTGTTTCAGTACCTCCTCCAGTTGACGAATGCCGATCTCGATTTTCTCGGTCGGCGGGAAGTACTGGCTGACTACATAGATCTCTGTCGCTCCGTCGCTAATCTGCACACAAACACAGGGCGTTGTGCAGAGACCAGCGATCTCGAGCGCCGTCATGTGCCTGCTTCTGATCCCCACGGTTGCCGTTGGTGGGTCCTGTTTTGAACCTCTGCAGGCGATCGCTGTATCAGTGCCGAGCCCGGGTACTTTGCCTTCGAAGCTGTATGGCCCCTGCATTAGCAGGATCTCGTTACCATCCGCACTCATCTGCGCCCTGATTTCCTGGGGAACAATTTTGGATCTCTGCATATTGTGTTGCAGAATCCTTATTCCCCGTTGGCTCCTGAGTCCGCTATCCTCTTTGCTGGGCATCTTATTCATAAGATGTCCTTGCTGTCAATAGTTCCAACGCCTTTTTATGCATTGGGCAGTTCGCGTTGGAGGCCGCGTGGTCGCCCTTTTTTCCTGCCTTCTTGCAATTGACGCAACTGGGGTGTTTCGCCTTGTTTGGGCATTCCTTGGTGGCATGCCCACTTTCCGCGCAGTGGGTGCTGATATCGTGGGGTACGCGGCAGTATTTCGCCACGTGCCCATAGTTTTGGCATTTGTAGCACCTGCTGATCGCAAGGTAGTCTCTTACCTTGCACGCGTTCCAGGAGATGTACAACTTGCCAAGCAGCAGCTTTGTTCTGACGCAAGGGGGTACCTCCATAATCCAGTTCGTTTCTGTTTGGTCTTTGCGACCTGTCCTAAAGCAGAACTTGATGGCTGCCACGTCTTCTTCCGTGAACCTATCACGGTTCTGTTTCTTTAAGCACGTTCGGATTTCTTCTTCGGATATATCCCTTGGGACGTCGTAGAGGATCATCCTGGGGTGTCTCCGTTGCGGCGTGCTGGCTTTCCCTTTCATTCTCCTCTGGCTTGTTCGTCTTCAAGGGTTGTAGAACAACCCTTGCACTTTTGGTGGGCATCGTTTTCTTTTGCGTAGGCATTCCGTTGGAACTGCTGCTACGGTCGGTAAGTGGGCTGCGGTCGGTAAGCGAGCTCGTGCGAGGTTCCAGCGTCGTCCGCGAGATGGCGTGGCTGGTTGTGCGGCAGTTTCCAGGGTAGCCCGAGTGGAGGCGCTGCGGTCGCTCGATCTCAATATGGCGTCCCCTTACACTTAACCTCAAACTCAGCACGTGTTCACTGCAGAATCTTTTACTTCACCTTTTTTGATACTTATTCACTGCACCTTTTCACACATTCACTTCCAGCGTTGCCTTGGCACTTAAGCTTCACTTTGTAGCACTATTGCGTAGTTTTCGTCCACTGGGAAGGTCCCTTTTGCGTTTTTTTCGCGCACGAAAGTCTCGTCGACCACGTGCTTCGACGCACGAGTTTACAATTCGCACTTTTCTCAGTTTCTCACTGTTACTTTTTCTCACTTAAAGCCTTCTTGACTATCTGGCTATCAGCGTTTTCTTTTCACGTTGTCTATTGACAGTCTTGAGTGCAGTGAAATCATATTTGAAGCTCTCGAAAAATTAATGAATAAAATTATTGCCAAACAGATCGAGGGAAAAGGAGCGTTAGATACTCCTCTTATTAAATTATCAGGCGTTAAAAATTGTTTACTTTTTATTTTTACAATTTATGTTATTAAAATGGCAATTATATAATTCAACAAATGTATATTGAATCGACATGTAAATCGGAATGAATTTTCCTTGCCACCCAATACTAATTTCAAATGAATCTGTGATGCCTCCATCATATTTCCTGCTTTTATCACTCAAACTATCATATAATATTCGTTTGTTTTTAATTAAGAGTCTCCTGGATATGAAAATTTACTTACTAATTTATGACGGTTATGCATTATATTATAATAATATACATTTTAGACTACTTACATATCTGTTATGTATTTTAGCAATTGCAAAACAGGGTAGTATTACAGAACACACGGAAAAACGAGTTAATACTGTGTCGTAATAAATTTTTTTAACGATATAATATAATCTCAGATCACACGCGCTGGTTATAGATTTGAGCGTTTTCAACCATATTTGCCAAGTTCACGGCAGAATTCATTTGTTTATACGGAGATAACAAAAATTGACTGTCTTCGCATATCTATGATCCTGAGCTCTGAATAAGAATCGATGCGTCAGAACAGTGTGACGCTGGTAATGAACACGTTAAGAGAATCTTAATTAGCCTAGGCACTGTTTTTAATATTTGATTTCATTCGACTGCATTTGGCCTTCTTACATCTACTGGCCGTCGATTTTTCTTAATCGCTACGCAAGCACGTGTTGCCGCTCGGGTATGTGTCGCTATCGAGTTTTACTGCCTCGGCTCCCACTGTTGGCATGACATACGGCCAGCGTTACAGTTACGTAATTATTTCATTCTAATCACTTCTAGTTAATTAAGACTGAGACAATATATCACGGGAGTGTGGTGTCTTCACAAGAGATACCCTCCTTTCTCCCATGGGTTATTTACATTTTCCATTTCTGCTGCTATATTTTTATTGATCGTAGCATAATTTGACACTACGTTTGATGTACGGTACAAGGAGAAATGAGAACATTCTCAATATTATATGTTTTACGAGTTTATATTTTTTAAGTGTTACATTTTACAAATTGTAAACATGCAGAAAAGATATGAAAGTCATAGAAGGGAATCTAAATAGAACCTTGTCATATATTTTATTAATTACTATTAAGGTGTTTTGGAAGCAAAATGATGGCGTATAGCCCTACACAATATTTTATTCTTTTATTTCTCACTAAATTTTGCAAGTTAATCAATTAGTCGACCAAAGTAAGACTATATATACATTACCAATAACTATATCGTCATGAAAATTACAAAATTCATTAATAGATATTGAAACATGGTAACACGATCCTTCGAAAGGTTTGTAAAATATAACACAAGGATGAGCAGAGAGCAATCGCCGGTATTAACAAGGATCAAAAAGGATATGCTGAAATAGTAGTCTTATTAGATGATCTTTTATTAAACGATCAACGTGTTTTGAGGAACGTAGAGGAAAACTATAGAAATTACGAAAGTACATGCAGTGTAGGAAGTATCGAAGAAAGCATGTATTTAGCGATGAAAAATAATTTGACTGCGATGCGTAACATGGGCGACATTGTAGAGTACCCACGATGTTCCTAAGAATCATGCGGTACTAAACGATTATTGAGATGAAAGAAAAGAAGAAGAAAACGATAAGAAGTGATATATTTGCGTTACGAACTGTGAGACGGAAACGGAAATAAGATGCACGTGATACGCTTAGAATATGCACATGCTGGGTAGTTGAGAACTGATATATAAAAGGAAAATATATTATAGATATATAAAAGGAAAAAAATAATTATGGATGGATTCTTTCGTTCGTGCACTTAGATCAGATGACCATGTGGTTAGTATGAATTTCTGTAATAACGTCATTGGAAGAAATGGAGCTAATTATTCCTGCACGATATGAAACGCAGCATACACCAACCTTCTGATTATGGAAATTTTCATCATTTTATAGACGAAGGTATTTGTAAGATTTGAATGTACAACCATCTCTAAAAGTATTACATGTAGAATTTGAACATGTTCTCTTGGCATAAAAATTGTATTGATTATGTGATTAAGCAACAGTAATATATAATAATATCAAGTTGCAGTTTGTCTGAACGAAAAACGAAATATTTAATTTCGTAATATTCACAAATAAAACTATGCAATTGTGAGAGAGATCGCAATCGATCGAAAACGTTGTAGGATTTAAAAGAGTTTCTTAAAAAAAGTTGAAAATATTGTTGGTTTACTAGATCATGTGAAACAAGAAACTATTCACATAATGACAACTCCGAGCCTCTACTTCCTGGGATTATGGGATTTGTAGGTCCATTTCTGCCCCACAAATCCACGTAGAGCCCGTTCATCTCCCTTGCCTCTGGCGGTTGCCTGTCTCGTTCTAAATAAACCAAATCATTGTTGATAATTACATCGGCCAACTTCCTTGGACATACCTTAAAGACCGTGATTTCTCAAAGTATTTGTAGGTACAGAATCCATTTATCGACAATAAAGATGACAAATTTGAGCTGACAACCATTGAAAAGGAAAAATTGATAGAATTATCATGCGATAGCTCACTAAGACAAAAGTTTCAAAATGAAACCTTAATTCAGATTTAGATGAATCTCAGCGGAGAAAATGAATCTTTGTATTACAAGACAATGCAAGTGCTTCTACAGTTTGCAACGTCTTATTTATGCGAAACGAGCTTTTCGGCACTGATTGCAATGAAAATCAAATATCGAGCCATGTTAGTAGTCGAAAGAGAGATACAAGTGGCACTTTCCACATTGTACCCAAGATTTGACAAGCTATACCAATAAACAACAACAATCCTCGCATTAAATTGTGATGCGATAGATGTAGTTGGTTTAAATGATTAAAAAGAATTTAATACAAAAATAAATATATATGTATGTACATTTTATAGCCAAACCTTGTTATTTATTATTCTATTAATTGTAGTTTTCAATTGTTTGTAATAATGTTTTTATTGCTTAAAACGTATCTATTTATTTATAATTTACTTATAAGTTACTTACAAATATTCTTATTCTGAAGCCGTTCTCAAAGTGGACGCCAAGGTACTTGATTGCTTGCTTCGCTCGAATACTCTTGTCCCCAATTTTGATTATTGGGGGCCTCTCGGCGTCCAGTCTCCCTTTTATCAGGAGCATCTCGGTTTTATTTACCGATAGCTCGAGCTTTTTCTTGGAGCACCAGTCGGAGACACGCGTGACTGCTTCCTGTCCTGCTTTTTGTAACTCCACCCTGGCGTTTCCGGCTACCAGGATAATTACATCGTCCGCGTATGCAATCGGCTCGCAATCGGGTGTGTGCCTTCTAAGTTCGTCCAGCAGGTCGTCGAATATCAGGTTCCAAAAGCTTGGACCCAATAACGAGCCCTGCGGGCACCCCTTAGTCACGGGCCTGGTGATAACTCCATTTTTGCCTGCGATCTGCACGGTCCTGTTTGAAAAGTAGCTCCTTGTCAGCTTGTAGATGTTGTCGGGGCATCCTCTTCTTTTTAGCTCTTGCAGTACGTTAGGCCACCAGACGTTGTCGAATGCACCCGATATGTCGAGCGCGATCGCGAGGACGTACTTACGGTCACTCATCTGCGCAGCTTTCTCCCTGAGCTGGATTATCGCATCCGTGGTTGATCTCCCAGGGCGAAAGCCGTATTGCCTGTCCGAGGTCAGCTCGTGGTGGAGAAGGAGGGTTGTCATCTTGGTAGCCATCAGTCGCTCCAGCAATTTGCCTACCATGGAGAGCAGGCAGATTGGTCTGTAGGACTTTGGGCTACTTCTGTCTCGGTCTGGTCCTTTTGGGATGGTTATAAGGTTTCCCACTTTCCATATTCCTGGGAAGATCCCCCACGTGAGGCAGCCGTTCATTGTCTTTAAGATTTCCTGGTGGAGTACTCCCCAGGCGTGTTGAATCGCTTCTACCTCGATCATGTCTGGTGCAGGACACTTTCCTCTCGTCAGTCTCTTGGCTGCACCGCAGAGTTCTTCCATGCTGAATTCCGCGGTGTCTTCGACTCCCGGGAGAGTCTCCATGTTCCGTCGGATCATGGCTTGCTCCGGCATGTTCGTGCATTCCTGGTCGTCAGGTAGGAGGGCTGCCAGCATCGCCTCCGCGGTTGAGCGCCAATTGGAGGTCTGCCCCTGTGGCGTTTGCAGTGCCGACACCGTTTCCTCTCTCCTGATCTTCCCTGTGACCGTTTTGTAGACGATCCCCCAGGGCTCCTTGTTACCTTCCTTGGTGACGAAATTTTGCCAGTTCTGGGTTCTCGCTTCCATTATCGCTTTTTTGTATGCTTTTAGCATTTCGCGATATCTCTTTTTGCCCTCTTCCCTTTCTGTGGGGTCCTTGGTCGCCTGGTATTTCCTCCTTGCCCTGTATGTGCGCCGTTTTACTCTGGTGAGTTCCGGCGTCCACCATGGCACCGATCTGTCGTACCACTTTTTCCTAGGGATGGCCTTGTCGCAGGCTCTGATCAGAGCGCCCTGCAGCCGCTCTGCCATCCTTTCGGCGTCGTCCGCTCGCTGGATGGTTGTCTCTCGGAGTTCCTTCCTCTCCTCCAAGAGGACTCTTTGAAACTCTTCCCAGTTAGCGGCTCTCACGTTGTATCTCCTTTCCTGCTGATGAGGCGGGGTATTTCTTTACCGAGGTCGAGGCGCGTCTCCAGGATTCTGTGGTCACTGGAGGTTCCATCCTCGTGGACTTTCCACGTCTTCACGAGCGGTATTAGCTGCGAGCTCGCCAGTGTTACATCGATGTTGGATCTTCCGTTCGTTGTTTCGAACGTGTATGCCTGCCCTGGTTCGTTGACAACGTGGAGGCCGTACTGCGCGAGGACGGCCTCCAGGGCTTCTCCTCTGTCATCGGTGCTCCCGCTGTTCCATAGCGGGGATTTTGCATTTGCATCGATGCCAATTAGAGTTTTCTTGCCCTTCAGTTGTTTTAGTACCTCCTCCAGTTGACGAATGCCGATCTCGATTTTTTCGGTCGGCGGGAAGTACTGGCTGACTACATAGATCTCTGTCGCTCCGTCGCTAATCTGCACACAAACACAGGGCGTTGTGCAGAGACCAGCGATCTCGAGCGCCGTCATGTGCCTGCTTCTGATCCCCACGGTTGCCGTTGGTGGGTCCTGTTTTGAACCTCTGCAGGCGATTGCTGTATCAGTGCCGAGCCCGGGTACTTTGCCTTCGAAGCTGTATGGCCCCTGCATTAGCAGGATCTCGTTACCATCCGCACTCATCTGCGCCCTGATTTCCTGGGGAACAATTTTGGATCTCTGCATATTGTGTTGCAGAATCCTTATTCCCCGTTGGCTCCTGAGTCCGCTATCCTCTTTGCTGGGCATCTTATTCATAAGATGTCCTTGCTGTCAATAGTTCCAACGCCTTTTTATGCATTGGGCAGTTCGCGTTGGAGGCCGCGTGGTCGCCCTTTTTTCCTGCCTTCTTGCAATTGACGCAACTGGGGTGTTTCGCCTTGTTTGGGCATTCCTTGGTGGCATGCCCACTTTCCGCGCAGTGGGTGCTGATATCGTGGGGTACGCGGCAGTATTTCGCCACGTGCCCATAGTTTTGGCATTTGTAGCACCTGCTGATCGCAAGGTAGTCTCTTACCTTGCACGCGTTCCAGGAGATGTACAACTTGCCAAGCAGCAGCTTTGTTCTGACGCAAGGGGGTACCTCCATAATCCAGTTCGTTTCTGTTTGGTCTTTGCGACCTGTCCTAAAGCAGAACTTGATGGCTGCCACGTCTTCTTCCGTGAACCTATCACGGTTCTGTTTCTTTAAGCACGTTCGGATTTCTTCTTCGGATATATCCCTTGGGACGTCGTAGAGGATCATCCTGGGGTGTCTCCGTTGCGGCGTGCTGGCTTTCAGGCCGGCCTCCTTGAGTTTGTCATTGTTGGTGAAGGCTTTGAGGCCCTCCGCGTTCGTCGTTTCAACTGCTAGGCCGTTGCCGCTTATATTACGGACCGCGGCCACCTGGATACCTTTTTTGCGGGGATTTACCAAAGTAAACACCGCTTCCCTTGCTTCTTCGCTAGTCTTTATCTTTCGCTGGTCGGTTTCTGGGCGGATTATCACCACATTCTTCGGTGGTTGGACCGCTTTTGGTGCAACTTTCTTGCTGGTCATATTCACCTTCTCTGCGTACGAGAGAGGTCGTTCTTCGGTTTGCGCTCTTTTGGTGACTGCCACCTCGAGCCGCTTGCTTGCCTGTAGCGATCGGTTTACTGCGTTTAAGATCGCTTTACCCTTTTTATGTTCCTCGCCGGAGCTCTGTTCGAGCCTGCCGAACAGGTAGCTATTGTGGCGTAGCAGCTCCTCCACAATACTCCTCATGTCTTTGAAGTACCGCATTATCGTTGCGGTCTGGTCCTTGTTCACTTTCTTTGTCGGGTCGAGGCAGTACTCCATCATTCTGTCCTCGATCTCGCTTGCCTGTTCTTTCATTTCAGATACAGGCCGCGTGTCCGTCTCTTTTTCCGTTTCGCTGCTTTCCCTTTCATTCTCCTCTGGCTTGTTCGTCTTCAAGGGTTGTAGAACAACCCTTGCACTTTTGGTGGGCATCGTTTTCTTTTGCGTAGGCATTCCGTTGGAACTGCTGCTACGGTCGGTAAGTGGGCTGCGGTCGGTAAGCGAGCTCGTGCGAGGTTCCAGCGTCGTCCGCGAGATGGCGTGGCTGGTTGTGCGGCAGTTTCCAGGGTAGCCCGAGTGGAGGCGCTGCGGTCGCTCGATCTCAATATGGCGTCCCCTTACACTTAACCTCAAACTCAGCACGTGTTCACTGCAGAATCTTTTACTTCACCTTTTTTGATACTTATTCACTGCACCTTTTCACACATTCACTTCCAGCGTTGCCTTGGCACTTAAGCTTCACTTTGTAGCACTATTGCGTAGTTTTCGTCCACTGGGAAGGTCCCTTTTGCGTTTTTTTCGCGCACGAAAGTCTCGTCGACCACGTGCTTCGACGCACGAGTTTACAATTCGCACTTTTCTCAGTTTCTCACTGTTACTTTTTCTCACTTAAAGCCTTCTTGACTATCTGGCTATCAGCGTTTTCTTTTCACGTTGTCTATTGACAGTCTTGAGTGCAGTGAAATCATATTTGAAGCTCTCGAAAAATTAATGAATAAAATTATTGCCAAACAGATCGAGGGAAAAGGAGCGTTAGATACTCCTCTTATTAAATTATCAGGCGTTAAAAATTGTTTACTTTTTATTTTTACAATTTATGTTATTAAAATGGCAATTATATAATTCAACAAATGTATATTGAATCGACATGTAAATCGGAATGAATTTTCCTTGCAACCCAATACTAATTTCAAATGAATCTGTGATGCCTCCATCATATTTCCTGCTTTTATCACTCAAACTATCATATAATATTCGTTTGTTTTTAATTAAGAGTCTCCTGGATATGAAAATTTACTTACTAATTTATGACGGTTATGCATTATATTATAATAATATACATTTTAGACTACTTACATATCTGTTATGTATTTTAGCAATTGCAAAACAGGGTAGTATTACAGAACACACGGAAAAACGAGTTAATACTGTGTCGTAATAAATTTTTTTAACGATATAATATAATCTCAGATCACACGCGCTGGTTATAGATTTGAGCGTTTTCAACCATATTTGCCAAGTTCACGGCAGAATTCATTTGTTTATACGGAGATAACAAAAATTGACTGTCTTCGCATATCTATGATCCTGAGCTCTGAATAAGAATCGATGCGTCAGAACAGTGTGACGCTGGTAATGAACACGTTAAGAGAATCTTAATTAGCCTAGGCACTGTTTTTAATATTTGATTTCATTCGACTGCATTTGGCCTTCTTACATCTACTGGCCGTCGATTTTTCTTAATCGCTACGCAAGCACGTGTTGCCGCTCGGGTATGTGTCGCTATCGAGTTTTACTGCCTCGGCTCCCACTGTTGGCATGACATACGGCCAGCGTTACAGTTACGTAATTATTTCATTCTAATCACTTCTAGTTAATTAAGACTGAGACAATATATCACGGGAGTGTGGTGTCTTCACAAGAGATACCCTCCTTTCTCCCATGGGTTATTTACATTTTCCATTTCTGCTGCTATATTTTTATTGATCGTAGCATAATTTGACACTACGTTTGATGTACGGTACAAGGAGAAATGAGAACATTCTCAATATTATATGTTTTACGAGTTTATATTTTTTAAGTGTTACATTTTACAAATTGTAAACATGCAGAAAAGATATGAAAGTCATAGAAGGGAATCTAAATAGAACCTTGTCATATATTTTATTAATTACTATTAAGGTGTTTTGGAAGCAAAATGATGGCGTATAGCCCTACACAATATTTTATTCTTTTATTTCTCACTAAATTTTGCAAGTTAATCAATTAGTCGACCAAAGTAAGACTATATATACATTACCAATAACTATATCGTCATGAAAATTACAAAATTCATTAATAGATATTGAAACATGGTAACACGATCCTTCGAAAGGTTTGTAAAATATAACACAAGGATGAGCAGAGAGCAATCGCCGGTATTAACAAGGATCAAAAAGGATATGCTGAAATAGTAGTCTTATTAGATGATCTTTTATTAAACGATCAACGTGTTTTGAGGAACGTAGAGGAAAACTATAGAAATTACGAAAGTACATGCAGTGTAGGAAGTATCGAAGAAAGCATGTATTTAGCGATGAAAAATAATTTGACTGCGATGCGTAACATGGGCGACATTGTAGAGTACCCACGATGTTCCTAAGAATCATGCGGTACTAAACGATTATTGAGATGAAAGAAAAGAAGAAGAAAACGATAAGAAGTGATATATTTGCGTTACGAACTGTGAGACGGAAACGGAAATAAGATGCACGTGATACGCTTAGAATATGCACATGCTGGGTAGTTGAGAACTGATATATAAAAGGAAAATATATTATAGATATATAAAAGGAAAAAAATAATTATGGATGGATTCTTTCGTTCGTGCACTTAGATCAGATGACCATGTGGTTAGTATGAATTTCTGTAATAACGTCATTGGAAGAAATGGAGCTAATTATTCCTGCACGATATGAAACGCAGCATACACCAACCTTCTGATTATGGAAATTTTCATCATTTTATAGACGAAGGTATTTGTAAGATTTGAATGTACAACCATCTCTAAAAGTATTACATGTAGAATTTGAACATGTTCTCTTGGCATAAAAATTGTATTGATTATGTGATTAAGCAACAGTAATATATAATAATATCAAGTTGCAGTTTGTCTGAACGAAAAACGAAATATTTAATTTCGTAATATTCACAAATAAAACTATGCAATTGTGAGAGAGATCGCAATCGATCGAAAACGTTGTAGGATTTAAAAGAGTTTCTTAAAAAAAGTTGAAAATATTGTTGGTTTACTAGATCATGTGAAACAAGAAACTATTCACATAATGACAACTCCGAGCCTCTACTTCCTGGGATTATGGGATTTGTAGGTCCATTTCTGCCCCACAAATCCACGTAGAGCCCGTTCATCTCCCTTGCCTCTGGCGGTTGCCTGTCTCGTTCTAAATAAACCAAATCATTGTTGATAATTACATCGGCCAACTTCCTTGGACATACCTTAAAGACCGTGATTTCTCAAAGTATTTGTAGGTACAGAATCCATTTATCGACAATAAAGATGACAAATTTGAGCTGACAACCATTGAAAAGGAAAAATTGATAGAATTATCATGCGATAGCTCACTAAGACAAAAGTTTCAAAATGAAACCTTAATTCAGATTTAGATGAATCTCAGCGGAGAAAATGAATCTTTGTATTACAAGACAATGCAAGTGCTTCTACAGTTTGCAACGTCTTATTTATGCGAAACGAGCTTTTCGGCACTGATTGCAATGAAAATCAAATATCGAGCCATGTTAGTAGTCGAAAGAGAGATACAAGTGGCACTTTCCACATTGTACCCAAGATTTGACAAGCTATACCAATAAACAACAACAATCCTCGCATTAAATTGTGATGCGATAGATGTAGTTGGTTTAAATGATTAAAAAGAATTTAATACAAAAATAAATATATATGTATGTACATTTTATAGCCAAACCTTGTTATTTATTATTCTATTAATTGTAGTTTTCAATTGTTTGTAATAATGTTTTTATTGCTTAAAACGTATCTATTTATTTATAATTTACTTATAAGTTACTTACAAATATTCTTATTCTGAAGCCGTTCTCAAAGTGGACGCCAAGGTACTTGATTGCTTGCTTCGCTCGAATACTGTTGTCCCCAATTTTGATTATTGGGGGCCTCTCGGCGTCCAGTCTCCCTTTTATTAGGAGCATCTCGGTTTTATTTGCCGATAGCTCGAGCTTTTTCTTGGAGCACCAGTCGGAGACACGCGTGACTGCTTCCTGTCCTGCTTTTTGTAACTCCACCCTGGCGTTTCCGGCTACCAGGATAATTACATCGTCCGCGTATGCAATCGGCTCGCAATCGGGTGTGTGCCTTCTAAGTTCGTCCAGCAGGTCGTCGAATATCAGGTTCCAAAAGCTTGGACCCAATAACGAGCCCTGCGGGCACCCCTTAGTCACGGGCCTGGTGATAACTCCATTTTTGCCTGCGATCTGCACGGTCCTGTTTGAAAAGTAGCTCCTTGTCAGCTTGTAGATGTTGTCGGGGCATCCTCTTCTTTTTAGCTCTTGCAGTACGTTAGGCCACCAGACGTTGTCGAATGCACCCGATATGTCGAGCGCGATCGCGAGGACGTACTTACGGTCACTCATCTGCGCAGCTTTCTCCCTGAGCTGGATTATCGCATCCGTGGTTGATCTCCCAGGGCGAAAGCCGTATTGCCTGTCCGAGGTCAGCTCGTGGTGGAGAAGGAGGGTTGTCATCTTGGTAGCCATCAGTCGCTCCAGCAATTTGCCTACCATGGAGAGCAGGCAGATTGGTCTGTAGGACTTTGGGCTACTTCTGTCTCGGTCTGGTCCTTTTGGGATGGTTATAAGGTTTCCCACTTTCCATATTCCTGGGAAGATCCCCCACGTGAGGCAGCCGTTCATTGTCTTTAAGATTTCCTGGTGGAGTACTCCCCAGGCGTGTTGAATCGCTTCTACCTCGATCATGTCTGGTGCAGGACACTTTCCTCTCGTCAGTCTCTTGGCTGCACCGCAGAGTTCTTCCATGCTGAATTCCGCGGTGTCTTCGACTCCCGGGAGAGTCTCCATGTTCCGTCGGATCATGGCTTGCTCCGGCATGTTCGTGCATTCCTGGTCGTCAGGTAGGAGGGCTGCCAGCATCGCCTCCGCGGTTGAGCGCCAATTGGAGGTCTGCCCCTGTGGCGTTTGCAGTGCCGACACCGTTTCCTCTCTCCTGATCTTCCCTGTGACCGTTTTGTAGACGATCCCCCAGGGCTCCTTGTTACCTTCCTTGGTGACGAAATTTTGCCAGCTCTGGGTTCTCGCTTCCATTATCGCTTTTTTGTATGCTTTTAGCATTTCGCGATATCTCTTTTTGCCCTCTTCCCTTTCTGTGGGGTCCTTGGTCGCCTGGTATTTCCTCCTTGCCCTGTATGTGCGCCGTTTTACTCTGGTGAGTTCCGGCGTCCACCATGGCACCGATCTGTCGTACCACTTTTTCCTAGGGATGGCCTTGTCGCAGGCTCTGATCAGAGCGCCCTGCAGCCGCTCTGCCATCCTTTCGGCGTCGTCCGCTCGCTGGATGGTTGTCTCTCGGAGTTCCTTCCTCTCCTCCAAGAGGACTCTTTGAAACTCTTCCCAGTTAGCGGCTCTCACGTTGTATCTCCTTTCCTGCTGATGAGGCGGGGTATTTCTTTACCGAGGTCGAGGCGCGTCTCCAGGATTCTGTGGTCACTGGAGGTTCCATCCTCGTGGACTTTCCACGTCTTCACGAGCGGTATTAGCTGCGAGCTCGCCAGTGTTACATCGATGTTGGATCTTCCGTTCGTTGTTTCGAACGTGTATGCCTGCCCTGGTTCGTTGACAACGTGGAGGCCGTACTGCGCGAGGACGGCCTCCAGGGCTTCTCCTCTGTCATCGGTGCTCCCGCTGTTCCATAGCGGGGATTTTGCATTTGCATCGATGCCAATTAGAGTTTTCTTGCCCTTCAGTTGTTTTAGTACCTCCTCCAGTTGACGAATGCCGATCTCGATTTTCTCGGTCGGCGGGAAGTACTGGCTGACTACATAGATCTCTGTCGCTCCGTCGCTAATCTGCACACAAACACAGGGCGTTGTGCAGAGACCAGCGATCTCGAGCGCCGTCATGTGCCTGCTTCTGATCCCCACGGCTGCCATTGGTGGGTCCTGTTTTGAACCTCTGCAGGCGATCGCTGTATCAGTGCCGAGCCCGGGTACTTTGCCTTCGAAGCTGTATGGCCCCTGCATTAGCAGGATCTCGTTACCATCCGCACTCATCTGCGCCCTGATTTCCTGGGGAACAATTTTGGATCTCTGCATATTGTGTTGCAGGATCCTTATTCCCCGTTGGCTCCTGAGTCCGCTATCCTCTTTGCTGGGCATCTTATTCATAAGATGTCCTTGCTGTCAATAGTTCCAACGCCTTTTTATGCATTGGGCAGTTCGCGTTGGAGGCCGCGTGGTCGCCCTTTTTTCCTGCCTTCTTGCAATTGACGCAACTGGGGTGTTTCGCCTTGTTTGGGCATTCCTTGGTGGCATGCCCACTTTCCGCGCAGTGGGTGCTGATATCGTGGGGTACGCGGCAGTATTTCGCCACGTGCCCATAGTTTTGGCATTTGTAGCACCTGCTGATCGCAAGGTAGTCTCTTACCTTGCACGCGTTCCAGGAGATGTACAACTTGCCAAGCAGCAGCTTTGTTCTGACGCAAGGGGGTACCTCCATAATCCAGTTCGTTTCTGTTTGGTCTTTGCGACCTGTCCTAAAGCAGAACTTGATGGCTGTGTCACGTAAAATAATAAAAAAGAAGAAGTAATTAATTAAAAAAAGGAACTTTTATTTGCGATACACTTCCGAGCTCTAGGCGTGATTATTCAAGACTGACTTAGATGATTTTAGGATGAGTATTTAAATTCTTTTGTTCGTGGGAGTGGGAAAAGGCTTCGGTCATATATTTCTGAGAACGTATAGAGTGGGAGTGGGAAAAGGCTTCGGTCATATATTTCTGAGAACGTATAGAGTGACCGGATGTTATCCGTTGCTTACTTATGCTAAGGCGCTTGGAATTTCGTTATCTTATCGCTTTGTTTAGTCGGATTTTGTCTGCGGTATTTCGTACGTGACATTCCCCCCTTCTTAGATTGAACTTGGTCCCTCAAGTTTTCCTCAGGAGACTCTTGTGGAATCGGACTCGGCGTGGCTTGAAAATCACAGCTGATTCCTCTTCTTCTTCGAGGTGGTATGAGTCGGTTGGGTTATGGATGTTGGATGTTGCGACCGGGGCGCTTGGTGGGGGTGTGGCATTGTGGCTATTGATTACGGTTTCATTTCGACAGCAAAATAAATTAATACATAAACTATTCGGTATACATTTCTTGACGCATTTGAATACCCCCATCTTGTTTAATCCGTATATACCTATCATGCTTAATGCTATGTACCCTAATATCTGGATCGTAGTTAACCCCCAATACTGTATACTCTTGATTCTATGTTCGAAATTAAGATTTTTTATCTCGTCACTTATTTTATCGATCGTGGTCTTATACCCTTGTAAGTTATCTATTATCTTTGGTGCTCGCTCGAGTTTATCTAACAGATGAGTGAAGCTATCGTTTGTTTTGAGCGCTAGGATCTTAGTTTTGATTTCGTATTCGACTTCGTGTTTCGTCTCGCCTATACGCATGTGTTCATCTTTGTACAATAAATCGCAGGAAGTGTTGGCTCTTATAATAGAGGGCTTGTCAAGTTTTTGCGAGGTGTGTTTTGTTTGGCAAATTGTGTCTATTTCTATCGGGTTCGCCGGTATCGCAATGTAGTTGTTGCTAGTTCTGAGTGGTATAAAGCTAATGTCTTCAATCTTAAACACAGTTATTTGGCAATGTTCGATATGATTTTTGAAGTTTATTATTTCGCTGTGACAATCGGTTCTCGAGTTTCTGTCGTGGATTGGTATTGTTTGCTTGCATATAGTGGTTCCGGCTCGTTCTTTACAAATTTTGTCGAGATATTCGATATCAGTGTTTATAAATGAAAGTCCCGAAGTTAAATAGATCTGATGTTCGACTACTGGAGTCAAAAATACTCCGTTTCTCTTACTCGGGATAGGATATACTTGTAATATATCCCATTCCGTGTTAGAGACTAAAGGTACTATGATTTTAAAGAATATTTTGTCACCTATTGTGAAGATTTTAAGATCACTGATGTCGAGTATGAACTAAAAATGTTCGGTTTTGGCAGAGATTGCGGTGTTGTACGTCTGCCTGCCTATTGCTTTGGCGTAGTTTTCTATAAATTCATCGGGGTCGAGTATTTGTGGGCTAATTATTCCCTGTTTGCCTAATATTATGACGTTAAGTATCTCGTCTAATTGAAAGTGTAAAGTTTGTATCGCGGTGTCGAGTTTCATAATCATTTTAAGCGTAAATCTGTCGATATTTGCCTGTTGTTGTTGTCTTAATACATCGTTATATGTTTCCTCTAGGTGATTTAGGTTTTCCGAGTTTACAATTTTCCTAATAAGCGCTGTCTGATCTGCTATTACAGTCCTGATTTTATTGTTGTTGTCGAATAGTTTATCTATGTTTTCGTTTATGAGTGTAAGATCGTCCTCGTCGAGAGTTCCGAATAGGCTTTTCGATACGGAACCTATGATGTTAAGTAAACCTCGTTTGTTTCGGGTGTGTATTAACGTTTTCAAGTGTTTTGCGAGTTGTTTCAGGTTATTGATACGAGTTTGTAAACTGTCTAACTCTTCAGTGTATTCTTTGCTGATTGCGCGTGAGTTTATTGTCGATTTATGTAATTCTATAGTGTTTATTTGCTCGTGTATGTCGCTAGTATCTAATCCTACAATAATATTGGCAGTATCGCTATACAAATATCCTTTCCCTATGTTTTCTATGAATACAGAGTTTCCTTCTAGTGGTGTAATATTTATTTGCGCGGATATTATTCTGATAAAGAGGAGCGTCGACCTGGAAAGTAAGGTTTTAAACGATTACCGTGTATTTTCTTTATAATGTTATCAATTAAGATTTCGTAATAAGGGGTTTTGACAGAGTGGATTCTGTATGGTCCTAACCATTCAGTGTCCAATTTGTCCCTTTTGTGATCATTATGGATTAATACAAAATCTCCTTCTTTAAATACCGTTTGAATTCGAACTATCTTTCTCTTTTGGTCTCGAAGGTATCGTTTCTTACTGTTTATTAATGTTTTTCTCGCGATATCTAAATATTTATTTAACTGCTTTTGCCAGAGTGAGAACATATCATTGTAAGTTAAATTCGAAGTTTTCGCGATTGCCGATGGTAGGTTTGCGTCTCTACCGAACGTTAGTTTAAAAGGTGAAAATCCGGTACCTTCGTGTACGGCTGTATTATAACCCAAACATATGAAGTTTAATATCTCATCCCATTCTTTATCATGGTTATCATGCAGACTTGTACGGATTAAATCTTTTACTACGGCGTGTGTTCTTTCTAGAGATCCGTTTGACTGAGGGTGAAAGCTAGTGGTTTTAATGTGTTTAATCTTAAATGCCTCTTCGAATTTTAACATAAGTTCACTAATGAAGTTTTGTCCCTGGTCTGTTAGAATTGTTTTGGGTGCAGAAAATATGTAAATGTAGTGTTCTAAGAGTGCATTTATTATGGATTCTGTCCGTTGTGTTTTTAGTGGTACTAGGATCAAGTATTTTGTCAGTTCGTCATGTATTGAGAGTATAAATTGGTTTCCTTTCTTAGTTTTGGTCATAGGTCCTATGATGTCCATAGCAATTTTGTCGTTAGGTTGTAATGGTGTGTCAGATATTATTGGTTCTTCTTTCGGTCTAATACGCGTTAATTTTTCCTTTTGACAAGCTTCACATTTCTTTATAAACTCTTCGACTTTATTCAATAAATATGGAATTTTATATCGCTCCTTTATTCTTTGGTAGGTCTTTTGTACCCCTAAATGTCCTATCATACCGTTATGATTTTCGTGAATTATTTTCTCTATCTCTTCCTCGGTTAATTCTTGGATTAGGTCCCACGCGAAAATGACAGGGTATCGGGTATCATTGAAATATATAAGTATGAGTTTGATCTGGTTTTTTTCTAATTCTGTAAACGTATTGTCTCCTATACCTACTTTCTTGTTATTTCGTAATATGTTGTCGATTTTCCGTAACCATATTGCCTCGTCGAACTCTCCTAATTCTGTTTTAGTTAATTGATAGAAGGATTGGTCGTTAGGTTTTATTTCTAATCGCTTTGGGATTTCTGACTTCTTTTTCCATGTATTAAAATGTTGTAAGAAATCTAATGTTACTGTTCCCTCAGGGATTTCTACCTTTTGAATCGCGTGAATTCTAGATAAGCTATCTGCGACTGGGTTTTCTTTGCCTTTAACGTATTCGATCGTGTATTCGTACTCCTCTAGTTTTAGTCTCCATCGCATTAATCTAGATGACGGGTCTTTGCAATTATTCAACCATTTCAAGGCTTGATGGTCTGTTCTAATAACAAATTTTCTTCCTAACAAGTATTGTCGTAGTCGTTTCAATGCCCATACGATAGCTAATAATTCTTTTTCTGTAGTCGTATAATTTTTCTCTGGAGGGTTTAGTGTTCGAGAGATGTAGCAGCACGGGTGTCCGTCTTGTGATAGTACGGCTCCTAGTCCTTCGTTACTAGCGTCTGTCGTTAATACGAATGTTTTAGAGAAATCTGGGTATGACAGAACAGGTGCTTGACAAAGTTTTCGTTTGAGTGTATCGAAACTGTTTTGTTGTTTGTCCGTCCAATGGAAGTTGGTGTCTTTTTTGTTTAGGTCCGTCAGGGGTTTGGCTATTTTAGAGAAGTTACGTATAAATTTCCGGTAGTATCCCACGAGTCCTAAGAATGATTTGACTTCGGTAAGGTTTCTAGGAATTTTAAAGTTCTCGACTGCTTCTATTTTCTTCGGGTTGGGTTTTACTCCTTCTGACGTTACTATGTGTCCTAAATATTCGAGTTCTGGTTTTAGAAATTCACATTTATCTGGTTGGATTTTTAGTCCTAATTCTCTTAGTCTTTGTAATACTATGGCTAAGTTCTCATTATGTTTTTGAATAGTGCTTCCAAATATAATAATGTCGTCTAAATATGCAAAGCAATGTTTATTAATTAATCCGCGAAACGCTGTATCCATCATTCTTTGGAATGTGGCTGGTGCGTTTTTGAGTCCAAAAGGCATTCTGTTAAATTGGAAATGTCCTTGTGGTGTTGAGAAAGCGGTGTATTTCTTTGAGTCTTCGTCCATAGGGATTTGATGAAAACCGGATGATAGATCGAGTGCTGAGAAAAACTTCGCGTCACCTAGTTGGCTTAATATGTCTTCTATGTCGGGTAATGGGTAGGCGTCTTGGTCAGTCAGTTCGTTTAGTTTTCTAAAGTCAATAACTATTCTCCATTTCTGTTTTCCTGACGCGTCTAACTTCTTGGGAACAACCCATACTGGTGAATTGAAAGGAGAGTCTGATTCTTCTATAATGTTTTTATTTAGCATGTCTGTTATTTGTTCCTCGATTTCTCGTTTGTGGCACTCTGGTGGTCTGTATGATTTGGTGTTTATGATTTTGTCTTGTTTTAATGTGATTGTATGTTTTGTCAGATTAGTACATGGTAAAAGGTCTGTTTCTAAATTGAATACGTCGACGTAATGTATTAATATTTTCTCTATGGGATCGCGGAGTTCGCGTTCAATATGATTTGTTCTCACTACGGTTTTAAATCTAGCAATTTGATCTAATTCTTTACTGTTATCAATGTCGTTAGAAATTTCATGGTTTGTCTCACCAGAATTGAAGAAACATACTCGCGTTGGTTTGCCTTCGAGGTAGATGGTTCGAACTCTTTTTTCGCCTGGTTGTATCGTTTCCGGTTTCTGAAAGTACAAAATATTATTGTCAAGTTTTAATCTATCGTTGGAGATTTCATATTGATACTTCTCTAAACAAGGTAGACCTATTATTCCGTCTTCTATTAAGGGAAAGTCATCCGGTACTATATAAAATTTATGTTCCTTGCCAAACAATTTAGATATAATAAATTCGTTAGTGGTATATCTGTCTTGTCCCATGGAGAACATTCGAGGTTCGTCGGTCTTGAAGGTTTGACAGTCTACTTTGTCCCTTTTCAATAGGTTGATTCCTGCTCCTGTGTCGATGAGGTGTGTCTCGTGTCCAGTCCTTGTGTTAAACCGTATTGTGAGAAGCTTGCCTGTCGTGGTGTTGACTCTTGGAATTTTCCTTGGTCTTCCGTTGTTTTGTCGTAAGTTTCCGTTTCTGTGTTGTGTGTCTCGAGATTGTGGACTCCTGGTGGTCTCGGGTGTTGGCTGGGTGTTTGAAAATTTTTACACTGATTGGAGACATGTCCGATTTGGCTGCATTTGAAGCACTTCAGTTGAGTTCTTTGGGTAAGTGGCGTTCGCTCAGCTTGCTGGAAGTTTCTTGGCATTGGTTTAGGTATTCCTTGGAATCGGGCTTTAGCTCTCCCAATTGGTTGATATATTGTTCTTCCTAATCTTTTGTTGCGTTCGATCTCCCCTATGACTAACTCCGCCTCGAAAGCTGCATCTTGCGCTTCTTGGAGATTCTTTGGCCTTGTAGCTGATGTGCGTATCTCTATTTCGGGTTTTAAATTCAGCACGAAAATTTTGGTCGCTCGTTCGGTTTCAAGATCTATGGCGACTGCTCGGCGTACTGGATCGCGAATTTCATGTTGGAGCGCGTATATCAGTTCGTTGAGGTTGTGTCGAAACCTCTTCACATAATTGTGTACCGATTCGGTTTGTCGCGTACGTTGCAACTTATCACGAGCTCCATTGGAAGTAATGCTTACAGATACAAATTTTCTGAGGCTTTCAAATAGGTCCTCGTAGTTCTCGATTTCAGAGTGACGGATACTACGTTCCGCTTCTCCGATAATTCTTTGTGTCAAAATTAGTCGTAGTAATGCGCGTTTTTCTCTACATTCGGCTCGAGCTTCCCTTACCCGTTTAATGAACCCTTCTACTCCTATATCATCTTGTCCGTTGAGTATGGGGATAAAGTCTAAGCAGGTTTTTGCATCGTACATGGGGTTGTTACATCTTACTGCTTCTTCTTCACTGTCCGTATCGTCCACTTCGTTAGGTTTTACAGGTGGTTGCTTTCTCTGAATATTGCTGGTATTAGACTCATCCATCGTAACAAGGGAGCCTAACTCGGTAGTACCGTCACGTCCTAAACTTAATTTAGTGATATGTTTCCCTAATAGTTCTATCTCCGCTGCACGTTTTTTGTTTTCGGTATCGGCTATTCGTTGCGCCTCTTCTATTCGTCGCACAAGAAGTTCGAATCGCTCGAGTGTGGCGCGGGTTGAATTGTCCATAACTTCGGTTGCAGAGGCAGTATTAACGGTTTCGATTTTATCTTTTCTCGGCGCGGACATGATTCTATTTAAGTTTACTGAGTCCGAACTATTGTTGCTATTTGAGCTCGAAACGCTCGAAACGCTTGAGAAACTTGATTTTCTCGTACGGTAGTGTACAAATGAATCCAGATTTTCGGCTTACCGTAGTAGCTATGGCCGTTGAGGAGTCTCTGGGATGTTTTCCTCTCTGGTTGGTTCCAGATTCCGAATCTTATTCGTAGGTTTGCTCTGCGCTGACCGTAGTCCTCTCGTCTAGTTTCACCGTAGTGGAACGTTGAAAGTTGCTGCAGGGCGTCGTAGTAGCAAAGATTAGCAGTGGTCCGCTGATCCTTCAATCTTCAATGATGCGCGTACGCCGAAATCGTAATTTCGTTTTCACTGAAGCGAATGGATCCTGGCAGGATCGCCAAAATGTCACGTAAAATAATAAAAAAGAAGAAGTAATTAATTAAAAAAAGGAACTTTTATTTGCGATACACTTCCGAGCTCTAGGCGTGATTATTCAAGACTGACTTAGATGATTTTAGGATGAGTATTTAAATTCTTTTGTTCGTGGGAGTGGGAAAAGGCTTCGGTCATATATTTCTGAGAACGTATAGAGTGGGAGTGGGAAAAGGCTTCGGTCATATATTTCTGAGAACGTATAGAGTGACCGGATGTTATCCGTTGCTTACTTATGCTAAGGCGCTTGGAATTTCGTTATCTTATCGCTTTGTTTAGTCGGATTTTGTCTGCGGTATTTCGTACGTGACAGCTGCCACGTCTTCTTCCGTGAACCTATCACGGTTCTGTTTCTTTAAGCACGTTCGGATTTCTTCTTCGGATATATCCCTTGGGACGTCGTAGAGGATCATCCTGGGGTGTCTCCGTTGCGGCGTGCTGGCTTTCAGGCCGGCCTCCTTGAGTTTGTCATTGTTGGTGAAGGCTTTGAGGCCCTCCGCGTTCGTCGTTTCAACTGCTAGGCCGTTGCCGCTTATATTACGGACCGCGGCCACCTGGATACCTTTTTTGCGGGGATTTACCAGAGTAAACACCGCTTCCCTTGCTTCTTCGCTAGTCTTTATCTTTCCCTGGTCGGTTTCTGGGCGGATTATCACCACATTCTTCGGTGGTTGGACCGCTTTTGGTGCAACTTTCTTGCTGGTCATATTCACCTTCTCTGCGTACGAGAGAGGTCGTTCTTCGGTTTGCGCTCTTTTGGTGACTGCCACCTCGAGCCGCTTGCTTGCCTGTAGCGATCGGTTTACTGCGTTTAAGATCGCTTTACCCCTTTTATGTTCCTCGCCGGAGCTCTGATCGAGCCTGCCGAACAGGTAGCTATTGTGGCGTAGCAGCTCCTCCACAATACTCCTCATGTCTTTGAAGTACCGCATTATCGTTGCGGTCTGGTCCTTGTTCATTTTCTTTGTCGGGTCGAGGCAGTACTCCATCATTCTGTCCTCGATCTCGCTTGCCTGTTCTTTCATTTCAGATACAGGCCGCGTGTCCGTCTCTTTTTCCGTTTCGCTGCTTTCCCTTTCATTCTCCTCTGGCTTGTTCGTCTTCAAGGGTTGTAGAACAACCCTTGCACTTTTGGTGGGCATCGTTTTCTTTTGCGTAGGCATTCCGTTGGAACTGCTGCTACGGTCGGTAAGCGGGCTACGGTCGGTAAGTGGGCTGCGGTCGGTAAGCGAGCTCGTGCGAGGTTCCAGCGTCGTCCGCGAGATGGCGTGGCTGGTTGTGCGGCAGTTTCCAGGGTAGCCCGAGTGGCGGCGCTGCGGTCGCTCGATCTCAATATGGCGTCCCCTTACACTTAACCTCAAACTCAGCACGTGTTCACTGCAGAATCTTTTACTTCACCTTTTTTGATACTTATTCACTGCACCTTTTCACACATTCACTTCCAGCGTTGCCTTGGCACTTAAGCTTCACTTTGTAGCACTATTGCGTAGTTTTCGTCCACTGGGAAGGTCCCTTTTGCGTTTTTTTCGCGCACGAAAGTCTCGTCGACCACGTGCTTCGACGCACGAGTTTACAATTCGCACTTTTCTCAGTTTCTCACTGTTACTTTTTCTCACTTAAAGCCTTCTTGACTATCTGGCTATCAGCGTTTTCTTTTCACGTTGTCTATTGACAGTCTTGAGTGCAGTGAAATCATATTTGAAGCTCTCGAAAAATTAATGAATAAAATTATTGCCAAACAGATCGAGGGAAAAGGAGCGTTAGATACTCCTCTTATTAAATTATCAGGCTTTAAAAATTGTTTACTTTTTATTTTTACAATTTATGTTATTAAAATGGCAATTATATAATTCAACAAATGTATATTGAATCGACATGTAAATCGGAATGAATTTTCCTTGCAACCCAATACTAATTTCAAATGAATCTGTGATGCCTCCATCATATTTCCTGCTTTTATCACTCAAACTATCATATAATATTCGTTTGTTTTTAATTAAGAGTCTCCTGGATATGAAAATTTACTTACTAATTTATGACGGTTATGCATTATATTATAATAATATACATTTTAGACTACTTACATATCTGTTATGTATTTTAGCAATTGCAAAACAGGGTAGTATTACAGAACACACGGAAAAACGAGTTAATACTGTGTCGTAATAAATTTTTTTAACGATATAATATAATCTCAGATCACACGCGCTGGTTATAGATTTGAGCGTTTTCAACCATATTTGCCAAGTTCACGGCAGAATTCATTTGTTTATACGGAGATAACAAAAATTGACTGTCTTCGCATATCTATGATCCTGAGCTCTGAATAAGAATCGATGCGTCAGAACAGTGTGACGCTGGTAATGAACACGTTAAGAGAATCTTAATTAGCCTAGGCACTGTTTTTAATATTTGATTTCATTCGACTGCATTTGGCCTTCTTACATCTACTGGCCGTCGATTTTTCTTAATCGCTACGCAAGCACGTGTTGCCGCTCGGGTATGTGTCGCTATCGAGTTTTACTGCCTCGGCTCCCACTGTTGGCATGACATACGGCCAGCGTTACAGTTACGTAATTATTTCATTCTAACCACTTCTAGTTAATTAAGACTGAGACAATATATCACGGGAGTGTGGTGTCTTCACAAGAGATACCCTCCTTTCTCCCATGGGTTATTTACATTTTCCATTTCTGCTGCTATATTTTTATTGATCGTAGCATAATTTGACACTACGTTTGATGTACGGTACAAGGAGAAATGAGAACATTCTCAATATTATATGTTTTACGAGTTTATATTTTTTAAGTGTTACATTTTACAAATTGTAAACATGCAGAAAAGATATGAAAGTCATAGAAGGGAATCTAAATAGAACCTTGTCATATATTTTATTAATTACTATTAAGGTGTTTTGGAAGCAAAATGATGGCGTATAGCCCTACACAATATTTTATTCTTTTATTTCTCACTAAATTTTGCAAGTTAATCAATTAGTCGACCAAAGTAAGACTATATATACATTACCAATAACTATATCGTCATGAAAATTACAAAATTCATTAATAGATATTGAAACATGGTAACACGATCCTTCGAAAGGTTTGTAAAATATAACACAAGGATGAGCAGAGAGCAATCGCCGGTATTAACAAGGATCAAAAAGGATATGCTGAAATAGTAGTCTTATTAGATGATCTTTTATTAAACGATCAACGTGTTTTGAGGAACGTAGAGGAAAACTATAGAAATTACGAAAGTACATGCAGTGTAGGAAGTATCGAAGAAAGCATGTATTTAGCGATGAAAAATAATTTGACTGCGATGCGTAACATGGGCGACATTGTAGAGTACCGATGTTCCTAAGAATCATGCGGTACTAAACGATTATTGAGATGAAAGAAAAGAAGAAGAAAACGATAAGAAGTGATATATTTGCGTTACGAACTGTGAGACGGAAACGGAAATAAGATGCACGTGATACGCTTAGAATATGCACATGCTGGGTAGTTGAGAACTGATATATAAAAGGAAAATATATTATAGATATATAAAAGGAAAAAAATAATTATGGATGGATTCTTTCGTTCGTGCACTTAGATCAGATGACCATGTGGTTAGTATGAATTTCTGTAATAACGTCATTGGAAGAAATGGAGCTAATTATTCCTGCACGATATGAAACGCAGCATACACCAACCTTCTGATTATGGAAATTTTCATCATTTTATAGACGAAGGTATTTGTAAGATTTGAATGTACAACCATCTCAAAAGTATTACATGTAGAATTTGAACATGTTCTCTTGGCATAAAAATTGTATTGATTATGTGATTAAGCAACAGTAATATATAATAATATCAAGTTGCAGTTTGTCTGAACGAAAAACGAAATATTTAATTTCGTAATATTCACAAATAAAACTATGCAATTGTGAGAGAGATCGCAATCGATCGAAAACGTTGTAGGATTTAAAAGAGTTTCTTAAAAAAAGTTGAAAATATTGTTGGTTTACTAGATCATGTGAAACAAGAAACTATTCACATAATGACAACTCCGAGCCTCTACTTCCTGGGATTATGGGATTTGTAGGTCCATTTCTGCCCCACAAATCCACGTAGAGCCCGTTCATCTCCCTTGCCTCTGGCGGTTGCCTGTCTCGTTCTAAATAAACCAAATCATTGTTGATAATTACATCGGCCAACTTCCTTGGACATACCTTAAAGACCGTGATTTCTCAAAGTATTTGTAGGTACAGAATCCATTTATCGACAATAAAGATGACAAATTTGAGCTGACTACCATTGAAAAGGAAAAATTGATAGAATTATCATGCGATAGCTCACTAAGACAAAAGTTTCAAAATGAAACCTTAATTCAGATTTAGATGAATCTCAGCGGAGAAAATGAATCTTTGTATTACAAGACAATGCAAGTGCTTCTACAGTTTGCAACGTCTTATTTATGCGAAACGGGCTTTTCGGCACTGATTGCAATGAAAATCAAATATCGAGCCATGTTAGTAGTCGAAAGAGAGATACAAGTGGCACTTTCCACATTGTACCCAAGATTTGACAAGCTATACCAATAAACAACAACAATCCTCGCATTAAATTGTGATGCGATAGATGTAGTTGTTTTAAATGATTAAAAAGAATTTAATACAAAAATAAATATATATGTATGTACATTTTATAGCCAAACCTTGTTATTTATTATTCTATTAATTGTAGTTTTCAATTGTTTGTAATAATGTTTTTATTGCTTAAAACGTATCTATTTATTTATAATTTACTTATAAGTTACTTACAAATATTCTTATTCTGAAGCCGTTCTCAAAGTGGACGCCAAGGTACTTGATTGCTTGCTTCGCTCGAATACTCTTGTCCCCAATTTTGATTATTGGGGGCCTCTCGGCGTCCAGTCTCCCTTTTATCAGGAGCATCTCGGTTTTATTTGCCGATAGCTCGAGCTTTTTCTTGGAGCACCAGTCGGAGACACGCGTGACTGCTTCCTGTCCTGCTTTTTGTAACTCCACCCTGGCGTTTCCGGCTACCAGGATAATTACATCGTCCGCGTATGCAATCGGCTCGCAATCGGGTGTGTGCCTTCTAAGTTCGTCCAGCAGGTCGTCGAATATCAGGTTCCAAAAGCTTGGACCCAATAACGAGCCCTGCGGGCACCACTTAGTCACGGGCCTGGTGATAACTCCATTTTTGCCTGCGATCTGCACGGTCCTGTTTGAAAAGTAGCTCCTTGTCAGCTTGTAGATGTTGTCGGGGCATCCTCTTCTTTTTAGCTCTTGCAGTACGTTAGGCCACCAGACGTTGTCGAATGCACCCGATATGTCGAGCGCGATCGCGAGGACGTACTTACGGTCACTCATCTGCGCAGCTTTCTCCCTGAGCTGGATTATCGCATCCGTGGTTGATCTCCCAGGGCGAAAGCCGTATTGCCTGTCCGAGGTCAGCTCGTGGTGGAGAAGGAGGGTTGTCATCTTGGTAGCCATCAGTCGCTCCAGCAATTTGCCTACCATGGAGAGCAGGCAGATTGGTCTGTAGGACTTTGGGCTACTTCTGTCTCGGTCTGGTCCTTTTGGGATGGTTATAAGGTTTCCCACTTTCCATATTCCTGGGAAGATCCCCCACGTGAGGCAGCCGTTCATTGTCTTTAAGATTTCCTGGTGGAGTACTCCCCAGGCGTGTTGAATCGCTTCTACCTCGATCATGTCTGGTGCAGGACACTTTCCTCTCGTCAGTCTCTTGGCTGCACCGCAGAGTTCTTCCATGCTGAATTCCGCGGTGTCTTCGACTCCCGGGAGAGTCTCCATGTTCCGTCGGATCATGGCTTGCTCCGGCATGTTCGTGCATTCCTGGTCGTCAGGTAGGAGGGCTGCCAGCATCGCCTCCGCGGTTGAGCGCCAATTGGAGGCCTGCCCCTGTGGCGTTTGCAGTGCCGACACCGTTTCCTCTCTCCTGATCTTCCCTGTGACCGTTTTGTAGACGATCCCCCAGGGCTCCTTGTTACCTTCCTTGGTGACGAAATTTTGCCAGCTCTGGGTTCTCGCTTCCATTATCGCTTTTTTGTATGCTTTTAGCATTTCGCGATATCTCTTTTTGCCCTCTTCCCTTTCTGTGGGGTCCTTGGTCGCCTGGTATTTCCTCCTTGCCCTGTATGTGCGCCGTTTTACTCTGGTGAGTTCCGGCGTCCACCATGGCACCGATCTGTCGTACCACTTTTTCCTAGGGATGGCCTTGTCGCAGGCTCTGATCAGAGCGCCCTGCAGCCGCTCTGCCATCCTTTCGGCGTCGTCCGCTCGCTGGATGGTTGTCTCTCGGAGTTCCTTCCTCTCCTCCAAGAGGACTCTTTCAAACTCTTCCCAGTTAGCGGCTCTCACGTTGTATCTCCTTTCCTGCTGATGAGGCGGGGTATTTCTTTACCGAGGTCGAGGCGCGTCTCCAGGATTCTGTGGTCACTGGAGGTTCCATCCTCGTGGACTTTCCACGTCTTCACGAGCGGTATTAGCTGCGAGCTCGCCAGTGTTACATCGATGTTGGATCTTCCGTTCGTTGTTTCGAACGTGTATGCCTGCCCTGTTCGTTGACAACGTGGAGGCCGTACTGCGCGAGGACGGCCTCCAGGGCTTCTCCTCTGTCATCGGTGCTCCCGCTGTTCCATAGCGGGGATTTTGCATTTGCATCGATGCCAATTAGAGTTTTCTTGCCCTTCAGTTGTTTTAGTACCTCCTCCAGTTGACGAATGCCGATCTCGATTTTCTCGGTCGGCGGGAAGTACTGGCTGACTACATAGATCTCTGTCGCTCCGTCGCTAATCTGCACACAAACACAGGGCGTTGTGCAGAGACCAGCGATCTCGAGCGCCGTCATGTGCCTGCTTCTGATCCCCACGGCTGCCATTGGTGGGCCCTGTTTTGAACCTCTGCAGGCGATCGCTGTATCAGTGCCGAGCCCGGGTACTTTGCCTTCGAAGCTGTATGGCCCCTGCATTAGCAGGATCTCGTTACCATCCGCACTCATCTGCGCCCTGATTTCCTGGGGAACAATTTTGGATCTCTGCATATTGTGTTGCAGAATCCTTATTCCCCGTTGGCTCCTGAGTCCGCTATCCTCTTTGCTGGGCATCTTATTCATAAGATGTCCTTGCTGTCAATAGTTCCAACGCCTTTTTATGCATTGGGCAGTTCGCGTTGGAGGCCGAGTGGTCGCCCTTTTTTCCTGCCTTCTTGCAATTGACGCAACTGGGGTGTTTCGCCTTGTTTGGGCATTCCTTGGTGGCATGCCCACTTTCCGCGCAGTGGGTGCTGATATCGTGGGGTACGCGGCAGTATTTCGCCACGTGCCCATAGTTTTGGCATTTGTAGCACCTGCTGATCGCAAGGTAGTCTCTTACCTTGCACGCGTTCCAGGAGATGTACAACTTGCCAAGCAGCAGCTTTGTTCTGACGCAAGGGGGTACCTCCATAATCCAGTTCGTTTCTGTTTGGTCTTTGCGACCTGTCCTAAAGCAGAACTTGATGGCTGCCACGTCTTCTTCCGTGAACCTATCACGGTTCTGTTTCTTTAAGCACGTTCGGATTTCTTCTTCGGATGTATCCCTTGGGACGTCGTAGAGGATCATCCTGGGGTGTCTCCGTTGCGGCGTGCTGGCTTTCAGGCCGGCCTCCTTGAGTTTGTCATTGTTGGTGAAGGCTTTGAGGCCCTCCGCGTTCGTCGTTTCAACTGCTAGGCCGTTGCCGCTTATATTACGGACCGCGGCCACCTGGATACCTTTTTTGCGGGGATTTACCAGAGTAAACACCGCTTCCCTTGCTTCTTCGCTAGTCTTTATCTTTCCCTGGTCGGTTTCTGGGCGGATTATCACCACATTCTTCGGTGGTTGGACCGCTTTTGGTGCAACTTTCTTGCTGGTCATATTCACCTTCTCTGCGTACGAGAGAGGTCGTTCTTCGGTTTGCGCTCTTTTGGTGACTGCCACCTCGAGCCGCTTGCTTGCCTGTAGCGATCGGTTTACTGCGTTTAAGATCGCTTTACCCTTTTTATGTTCCTCGCCGGAGCTCTGTTCGAGCCTGCCGAACAGGTAGCTATTGTGGCGTAGCAGCTCCTCCACAATACTCCTCATGTCTTTGAAGTACCGCATTATCGTTGCGGTCTGGTCCTTGTTCACTTTCTTTGTCGGGTCGAGGCAGTACTCCATCATTCTGTCCTCGATCTCGCTTGCCTGTTCTTTCATTTCAGATACAGGCCGCGTGTCCGTCTCTTTTTCCGTTTCGCTGCTTTCCCTTTCATTCTCCTCTGGCTTGTTCGTCTTCAAGGGTTGTAGAACAACCCTTGCACTTTTGGTGGGCATCGTTTTCTTTTGCGTAGGCATTCCGTTGGAACTGCTGCTACGGTCGGTGAGCGGGCTACGGTCGGTAAGTGGGCTGCGGTCGGTAAGCGAGCTCGTGCGAGGTTCCAGCGTCGTCCGCGAGATGGCGTGGCTGGTTGTGCGGCAGTTTCCAGGGTAGCCCGAGTGGCGGCGCTGCGGTCGCTCGATCTCAATATGGCGTCCCCTTACACTTAACCTCAAACTCAGCACGTGTTCACTGCAGAATCTTTTACTTCACCTTTTTTGATACTTATTCACTGCACCTTTTCACACATTCACTTCCAGCGTTGCCTTGGCACTTAAGCTTCACTTTGTAGCACTATTGCGTAGTTTTCGTCCACTGGGAAGGTCCCTTTTGCGTTTTTTTCGCGCACGAAAGTCTCGTCGACCACGTGCTTCGACGCACGAGTTTACAATTCGCACTTTTCTCAGTTTCTCACTGTTACTTTTTCTCACTTAAAGCCTTCTTGACTATCTGGCTATCAGCGTTTTCTTTTCACGTTGTCTATTGACAGTCTTGAGTGCAGTGAAATCATATTTGAAGCTCTCGAAAAATTAATGAATAAAATTATTGCCAAACAGATCGAGGGAAAAGGAGCGTTAGATACTCCTCTTATTAAATTATCAGGCGTTAAAAATTGTTTACTTTTTATTTTTACAATTTATGTTATTAAAATGGCAATTATATAATTCAACAAATGTATATTGAATCGACATGTAAATCGGAATGAATTTTCCTTGCAACCCAATACTAATTTCAAATGAATCTGTGATGCCTCCATCATATTTCCTGCTTTTATCACTCAAACTATCATATAATATTCGTTTGTTTTTAATTAAGAGTCTCCTGGATATGAAAATTTACTTACTAATTTATGACGGTTATGCATTATATTATAATAATATACATTTTAGACTACTTACATATCTGTTATGTATTTTAGCAATTGCAAAACAGGGTAGTATTACAGAACACACGGAAAAACGAGTTAATACTGTGTCGTAATAAATTTTTTTAACGATATAATATAATCTCAGATCACACGCGCTGGTTATAGATTTGAGCGTTTTCAACCATATTTGCCAAGTTCACGGCAGAATTCATTTGTTTATACGGAGATAACAAAAATTGACTGTCTTCGCATATCTATGATCCTGAGCTCTGAATAAGAATCGATGCGTCAGAACAGTGTGACGCTGGTAATGAACACGTTAAGAGAATCTTAATTAGCCTAGGCACTGTTTTTAATATTTGATTTCATTCGACTGCATTTGGCCTTCTTACATCTACTGGCCGTCGATTTTTCTTAATCGCTACGCAAGCACGTGTTGCCGCTCGGGTATGTGTCGCTATCGAGTTTTACTGCCTCGGCTCCCATTGTTGGCATGACATACGGCCAGCGTTACAGTTACGTAATTATTTCATTCTAACCACTTCTAGTTAATTAAGACTGAGACAATATATCACGGGAGTGTGGTGTCTTCACAAGAGATACCCTCCTTTCTCCCATGGGTTATTTACATTTTCCATTTCTGCTGCTATATTTTTATTGATCGTAGCATAATTTGACACTACGTTTGATGTACGGTACAAGGAGAAATGAGAACATTCTCAATATTATATGTTTTACGAGTTTATCTTTTTTAAGTGTTACATTTTACAAATTGTAAACATGCAGAAAAGATATGAAAGTCATAGAAGGGAATCTAAATAGAACCTTGTCATATATTTTATTAATTACTATTAAGGTGTTTTGGAAGCAAAATGATGGCGTATAGCCCTACACAATATTTTATTCTTTTATTTCTCACTAAATTTTGCAAGTTAATCAATTAGTCGACCAAAGTAAGACTATATATACATTACCAATAACTATATCGTCATGAAAATTACAAAATTCATTAATAGATATTGAAACATGGTAACACGATCCTTCGAAAGGTTTGTAAAATATAACACAAGGATGAGCAGAGAGCAATCGCCGGTATTAACAAGGATCAAAAAGGATATGCTGAAATAGTAGTCTTATTAGATGATCTTTTATTAAACGATCAACGTGTTTTGAGGAACGTAGAGGAAAACTATAGAAATTACGAAAGTACATGCAGTGTAGGAAGTATCGAAGAAAGCATGTATTTAGCGATGAAAAATAATTTGACTGCGATGCGTAACATGGGCGACATTGTAGAGTACCCACGATGTTCCTAAGAATCATGCGGTACTAAACGATTATTGAGATGAAAGAAAAGAAGAAGAAAACGATAAGAAGTGATATATTTGCGTTACGAACTGTGAGACGGAAACGGAAATAAGATGCACGTGATACGCTTAGAATATGCACATGCTGGGTAGTTGAGAACTGATATATAAAAGGAAAATATATTATAGATATATAAAAGGAAAAAAATAATTATGGATGGATTCTTTCGTTCGTGCACTTAGATCAGATGACCATGTGGTTAGTATGAATTTCTGTAATAACGTCATTGGAAGAAATGGAGCTAATTATTCCTGCACGATATGAAACGCAGCATACACCAACCTTCTGATTATGGAAATTTTCATCATTTTATAGACGAAGGTATTTGTAAGATTTGAATGTACAACCATCTCAAAAGTATTACATGTAGAATTTGAACATGTTCTCTTGGCATAAAAATTGTATTGATTATGTGATTAAGCAACAGTAATATATAATAATATCAAGTTGCAGTTTGTCTGAACGAAAAACGAAATATTTAATTTCGTAATATTCACAAATAAAACTATGCAATTGTGAGAGAGATCGCAATCGATCGAAAACGTTGTAGGATTTAAAAGAGTTTCTTAAAAAAATTTGAAAATATTGTTGGTTTACTAGATCATGTGAAACAAGAAACTATTCACATAATGACAACTCCGAGCCTCTACTTCCTGGGATTATGGGATTTGTAGGTCCATTTCTGCCCCACAAATCCACGTAGAGCCTGTTCATCTCCCTTGCCTCTGGCGGTTGCCTGTCTCGTTCTAAATAAACCAAATCATTGTTGATAATTACATCGGCCAACTTCCTTGGACATACCTTAAAGACCGTGATTTCTCAAAGTATTTGTAGGTACAGAATCCATTTATCGACAATAAAGATGACAAATTTGAGCTGACAACCATTGAAAAGGAAAAATTGATAGAATTATCATGCGATAGCTCACTAAGACAAAAGTTTCAAAATGAAACCTTAATTCAGATTTAGATGAATCTCAGCGGAGAAAATGAATCTTTGTATTACAAGACAATGCAAGTGCTTCTACAGTTTGCAACGTCTTATTTATGCGAAAAGAGCTTTTCGGCACTGATTGCAATGAAAATCAAATATCGAGCCATGTTAGTAGTCGAAAGAGAGATACAAGTGGCACTTTCCACATTGTACCCAAGATTTGACAAGCTATACCAATAAACAACAACAATCCTCGCATTAAATTGTGATGCGATAGATGTAGTTGGTTTAAATGATTAAAAAGAATTTAATACAAAAATAAATATATATGTATGTACATTTTATAGCCAAACCTTGTTATTTATTATTCTATTAATTGTAGTTTTCAATTGTTTGTAATAATGTTTTTATTGCTTAAAACGTATCTATTTATTTATAATTTACTTATAAGTTACTTACAAATATTCTTATTCTGAAGCCGTTCTCAAAGTGGACGCCAAGGTACTTGATTGCTTGCTTCGCTCGAATACTCTTGTCCCCAATTTTGATTATTGGGGGCCTCTCGGCGTCCAGTCTCCCTTTTATCAGGAGCATCTCGGTTTTATTTACCGATAGCTCGAGCTTTTTCTTGGAGCACCAGTCGGAGACACGCGTGACTGCTTCCTGTCCTGCTTTTTGTAACTCCACCCTGGCGTTTCCGGCTACCAGGATAATTACATCGTCCGCGTATGCAATCGGCTCGCAATCGGGTGTGTGCCTTCTAAGTTCGTCCAGCAGGTCGTCGAATATCAGGTTCCAAAAGCTTGGACCCAATACCGAGCCCTGCGGGCACCCCTTAGTCACGGGCCTGGTGATAACTCCATTTTTGCCTGCGATCTGCACGGTCCTGTTTGAAAAGTAGCTCCTTGTCAGCTTGTAGATGTTGTCGGGGCATCCTCTTCTTTTTAGCTCTTGCAGTACGTTAGGCCACCAGACGTTGTCGAATGCACCCGATATGTCGAGCGCGATCGCGAGGACGTACTTACGGTCACTCATCTGCGCAGCTTTCTCCCTGAGCTGGATTATCGCATCCGTGGTTGATCTCCCAGGGCGAAAGCCGTATTGCCTGTCCGAGGTCAGCTCGTGGTGGAGAAGGAGGGTTGTCATCTTGGTAGCCATCAGTCGCTCCAGCAATTTGCCTACCATGGAGAGCAGGCAGATTGGTCTGTAGGACTTTGGGCTACTTCTGTCTCGGTCTGGTCCTTTTGGGATAAGGTTTCCCACTTTCCATATTCCTGGGAAGATCCCCCACGTGAGGCAGCCGTTCATTGTCTTTAAGATTTCCTGGTGGAGTACTCCCCAGGCGTGTTGAATCGCTTCTACCTCGATCATGTCTGGTGCAGGACACTTTCCTCTCGTCAGTCTCTTGGCTGCACCGCAGAGTTCTTCCATGCTGAATTCCGCGGTGTCTTCGACTCCCGGGAGAGTCTCCATGTTCCGTCGGATCATGGCTTGCTCCGGCATGTTTGTGCATTCCTGGTCGTCAGGTAGGAGGGCTGCCAGCATCGCCTCCGCGGTTGAGCGCCAATTGGAGGTCTGCCCCTGTGGCGTTTGCAGTGCCGACACCGTTTCCTCTCTCCTGATCTTCCCTGTGACCGTTTTGTAGACGATCCCCCAGGGCTCCTTGTTACCTTCCTTGGTGACGAAATTTTGCCAGCTCTGGGTTCTCGCTTCCATTATCGCTTTTTTGTATGCTTTTAGCATTTCGCGATATCTCTTTTTGCCCTCTTCCCTTTCTGTGGGGTCCTTGGTCGCCTGGTATTTCCTCCTTGCCCTGTATGTGCGCCGTTTTACTCTGGTGAGTTCCGGCGTCCACCATGGCACCGATCTGTCGTACCACTTTTTCCTAGGGATGGCCTTGTCGCAGGCTCTGATCAGAGCGCCCTGCAGCCGCTCTGCCATCCTTTCGGCGTCGTCCGCTCGCTGGATGGTTGTCTCTCGGAGTTCCTTCCTCTCCTCCAAGAGGACTCTTTGAAACTCTTCCCAGTTAGCGGCTCTCACGTTGTATCTCCTTTCCTGCTGATGAGGCGGGGTATTTCTTTACCGAGGTCGAGGCGCGTCTCCAGGATTCTGTGGTCACTGGAGGTTCCATCCTCGTGGACTTTCCACGTCTTCACGAGCGGTATTAGCTGCGAGCTCGCCAGTGTTACATCGATGTTGGATCTTCCGTTCGTTGTTTCGAACGTGTATGCCTGCCCTGTTCGTTGACAACGTGGAGGCCGTACTGCGCGAGGACGGCCTCCAGGGCTTCTCCTCTGTCATCGGTGCTCCCGCTGTTCCATAGCGGGGATTTTGCATTTGCATCGATGCCAATTAGAGTTTTCTTGCCCTTCAGTTGTTTTAGTACCTCCTCCAGTTGACGAATGCCGATCTCGATTTTCTCGGTCGGCGGGAAGTACTGGCTGACTACATAGATCTCTGTCGCTCCGTCGCTAATCTGCACACAAACACAGGGCGTTGTGCAGAGACCAGCGATCTCGAGCGCCGTCATGTGCCTGCTTCTGATCCCCACGGCTGCCATTGGTGGGTCCTGTTTTGAACCTCTGCAGGCGATCGCTGTATCAGTGCCGAGCCCGGGTACTTTGCCTTCGAAGCTGTATGGCCCCTGCATTAGCAGGATCTCGTTACCATCCGCACTCATCTGCGCCCTGATTTCCTGGGGAACAATTTTGGATCTCTGCATATTGTGTTGCAGAATCCTTATTCCCCGTTGGCTCCTGAGTCCGCTATCCTCTTTGCTGGGCATCTTATTCATAAGATGTCCTTGCTGTCAATAGTTCCAACGCCTTTTTATGCATTGGGCAGTTCGCGTTGGAGGCCGCGTGGTCGCCCTTTTTTCCTGCCTTCTTGCAATTGACGCAACTGGGGTGTTTCGCCTTGTTTGGGCATTCCTTGGTGGCATGCCCACTTTCCGCGCAGTGGGTGCTGATATCGTGGGGTACGCGGCCGTATTTCGCCACGTGCCCATAGTTTTGGCATTTGTAGCACCTGCTGATCGCAAGGTAGTCTCTTACCTTGCACGCGTTCCAGGAGATGTACAACTTGCCAAGCAGCAGCTTTGTTCTGACGCAAGGGGGTACCTCCATAATCCAGTTCGTTTCTGTTTGGTCTTTGCGACCTGTCCTAAAGCAGAACTTGATGGCTGCCACGTCTTCTTCCGTGAACCTATCACGGTTCTGTTTCTTTAAGCACGTTCGGATTTCTTCTTCGGATATATCCCTTGGGACGTCGTAGAGGATCATCCTGGGGTGTCTCCGTTGCGGCGTCCTGGCTTTCAGGCCGGCCTCCTTGAGTTTGTCATTGTTGGTGAAGGCTTTGAGGCCCTCCGCGTTCGTCGTTTCAACTGCTAGGCCGTTGCCGCTTATATTACGGACCGCGGCCACCTGGATACCTTTTTTGCGGGGATTTACCAGAGTAAACACCGCTTCCCTTGCTTCTTCGCTAGTCTTTATCTTTCCCTGGTCGGTTTCTGGGCGGATTATCACCACATTCTTCGGTGGTTGGACCGCTTTTGGTGCAACTTTCTTGCTGGTCATATTCACCTTCTCTGCGTACGAGAGAGGTCGTTCTTCGGTTTGCGCTCTTTTGGTGACTGCCACCTCGAGCCGCTTGCTTGCCTGTAGCGATCGGTTTACTGCGTTTAAGATCGCTTTACCCTTTTTATGTTCCTCGCCGGAGCTCTGTTCGAGCCTGCCGAACAGGTAGCTATTGTGGCGTAGCAGCTCCTCCACAATACTCCTCCTGTCTTTGAAGTACCGCATTATCGTTGCGGTCTGGTCCTTGTTCACTTTCTTTGTCGGGTCGAGGCAGTACTCCATCATTCTGTCCTCGATCTCGCTTGCCTGTTCTTTCATTTCAGATACAGGCCGCGTGTCCGTCTCTTTTTCCGTTTCGCTGCTTTCCCTTTCATTCTCCTCTGGCTTGTTCGTCTTCAAGGGTTGTAGAACAACCCTTGCACTTTTGGTGGGCATCGTTTTCTTTTGCGTAGGCATTCCGTTGGAACTGCTGCTACGGTCGGTGAGCGGGCTACGGTCGGTAAGTGGGCTGCGGTCGGTAAGCGAGCTCGTGCGAGGTTCCAGCGTCGTCCGCGAGATGGCGTGGCTGGTTGTGCGGCAGTTTCCAGGGTAGCCCGAGTGGCGGCGCTGCGGTCGCTCGATCTCAATATGGCGTCCCCTTACACTTAACCTCAAACTCAGCACGTGTTCACTGCAGAATCTTTTACTTCACCTTTTTTGATACTTATTCACTGCACCTTTTCACACATTCACTTCCAGCGTTGCCTTGGCACTTAAGCTTCACTTTGTAGCACTATTGCGTAGTTTTCGTCCACTGGGAAGGTCCCTTTTGCGTTTTTTTCGCGCACGAAAGTCTCGTCGACCACGTGCTTCGACGCACGAGTTTACAATTCGCACTTTTCTCAGTTTCTCACTGTTACTTTTTCTCACTTAAAGCCTTCTTGACTATCTGGCTATCAGCGTTTTCTTTTCACGTTGTCTATTGACAGTCCTGAGTGCAGTGAAATCATATTTGAAGCTCTCGAAAAATTAATGAATAAAATTATTGCCAAACAGATCGAGGGAAAAGGAGCGTTAGATACTCCTCTTATTAAATTATCAGGCTTTAAAAATTGTTTACTTTTTATTTTTACAATTTATGTTATTAAAATGGCAATTATATAATTCAACAAATGTATATTGAATCGACATGTAAATCGGAATGAATTTTCCTTGCAACCCAATACTAATTTCAAATGAATCTGTGATGCCTCCATCATATTTCCTGCTTTTATCACTCAAACTATCATATAATATTCGTTTGTTTTTAATTAAGAGTCTCCTGGATATGAAAATTTACTTACTAATTTATGACGGTTATGCATTATATTATAATAATATACATTTTAGACTACTTACATATCTGTTATGTATTTTAGCAATTGCAAAACAGGGTAGTATTACAGAACACACGGAAAAACGAGTTAATACTGTGTCGTAATAAATTTTTTTAACGATATAATATAATCTCAGATCACACGCGCTGGTTATAGATTTGAGCGTTTTCAACCATATTTGCCAAGTTCACGGCAGAATTCATTTGTTTATACGGAGATAACAAAAATTGACTGTCTTCGCATATCTATGATCCTGAGCTCTGAATAAGAATCGATGCGTCAGAACAGTGTGACGCTGGTAATGAACACGTTAAGAGAATCTTAATTAGCCTAGGCACTGTTTTTAATATTTGATTTCATTCGACTGCATTTGGCCTTCTTACATCTACTGGCCGTCGATTTTTCTTAATCGCTACGCAAGCACGTGTTGCCGCTCGGGTATGTGTCGCTATCGAGTTTTACTGCCTCGGCTCCCATTGTTGGCATGACATACGGCCAGCGTTACAGTTACGTAATTATTTCATTCTAACCACTTCTAGTTAATTAAGACTGAGACAATATATCACGGGAGTGTGGTGTCTTCACAAGAGATACCCTCCTTTCTCCCATGGGTTATTTACATTTTCCATTTCTGCTGCTATATTTTTATTGATCGTAGCATAATTTGACACTACGTTTGATGTACGGTACAAGGAGAAATGAGAACATTCTCAATATTATATGTTTTACGAGTTTATCTTTTTTAAGTGTTACATTTTACAAATTGTAAACATGCAGAAAAGATATGAAAGTCATAGAAGGGAATCTAAATAGAACCTTGTCATATATTTTATTAATTACTATTAAGGTGTTTTGGAAGCAAAATGATGGCGTATAGCCCTACACAATATTTTATTCTTTTATTTCTCACTAAATTTTGCAAGTTAATCAATTAGTCGACCAAAGTAAGACTATATATACATTACCAATAACTATATCGTCATGAAAATTACAAAATTCATTAATAGATATTGAAACATGGTAACACGATCCTTCGAAAGGTTTGTAAAATATAACACAAGGATGAGCAGAGAGCAATCGCCGGTATTAACAAGGATCAAAAAGGATATGCTGAAATAGTAGTCTTATTAGATGATCTTTTATTAAACGATCAACGTGTTTTGAGGAACGTAGAGGAAAACTATAGAAATTACGAAAGTACATGCAGTGTAGGAAGTATCGCAGAAAGCATGTATTTAGCGATGAAAAATAATTTGACTGCGATGCGTAATATGGGCGACATTGTAGAGTACCCACGATGTTCCTAAGAATCATGCGGTACTAAACGATTATTGAGATGAAAGAAAAGAAGAAGAAAACGATAAGAAGTGATATATTTGCGTTACGAACTGTGAGACGGAAACGGAAATAAGATGCACGTGATACGCTTAGAATATGCACATGCTGGGTAGTTGAGAACTGATATATAAAATGAAAATATATTATAGATATATAAAAGGAAAAAAATAATTATGGATGGATTCTTTCGTTCGTGCACTTAGATCAGATGACCATGTGGTTAGTATGAATTTCTGTAATAACGTCATTGGAAGAAATGGAGCTAATTATTCCTGCACGATATGAAACGCAGCATACACCAACCTTCTGATTATGGAAATTTTCATCATTTTATAGACGAAGGTATTTGTAAGATTTGAATGTACAACCATCTCTAAAAGTATTACATGTAGAATTTGAACATGTTCTCTTGGCATAAAAATTGTATTGATTATGTGATTAAGCAACAGTAATATATAATAATATCAAGTTGCAGTTTGTCTGAACGAAAAACGAAATATTTAATTTCGTAATATTCACAAATAAAACTATGCAATTGTGAGAGAGATCGCAATCGATCGAAAACGTTGTAGGATTTAAAAGAGTTTCTTAAAAAAAGTTGAAAATATTGTTGGTTTACTAGATCATGTGAAACAAGAAACTATTCACATAATGACAACTCCGAGCCTCTACTTCCTGGGATTATGGGATTTGTAGGTCCATTTCTGCCCCACAAATCCACGTAGAGCCCGTTCATCTCCCTTGCCTCTGGCGGTTGCCTGTCTCGTTCTAAATAAACCAAATCATTGTTGATAATTACATCGGCCAACTTCCTTGGACATACCTTGAAGACCGTGATTTCTCAAAGTATTTGTAGGTACAGAATCCATTTATCGACAATAAAGATGACAAATTTGAGCTGACTACCATTGAAAAGGAAAAATTGATAGAATTATCATGCGATAGCTCACTAAGACAAAAGTTTCAAAATGAAACCTTAATTCAGATTTAGATGAATCTCAGCGGAGAAAATGAATCTTTGTATTACAAGACAATGCAAGTGCTTCTACAGTTTGCAACGTCTTATTTATGCGAAACGGGCTTTTCGGCACTGATTGCAATGAAAATCAAATATCGAGCCATGTTAGTAGTCGAAAGAGAGATACAAGTGGCACTTTCCACATTGTACCCAAGATTTGACAAGCTATACCAATAAACAACAACAATCCTCGCATTAAATTGTGATGCGATAGATGTAGTTGGTTTAAATGATTAAAAAGAATTTAATACAAAAATAAATATATATGTATGTACATTTTATAGCCAAACCTTGTTATTTATTATTCTATTAATTGTAGTTTTCAATTGTTTGTAATAATGTTTTTATTGCTTAAAACGTATCTATTTATTTATAATTTACTTATAAGTTACTTACAAATATTCTTATTCTGAAGCCGTTCTCAAAGTGGACGCCAAGGTACTTGATTGCTTGCTTCGCTCGAATACTCTTGTCCCCAATTTTGATTATTGGGGGCCTCTCGGCGTCCAGTCTCCCTTTTATCAGGAGCATCTCGGTTTTATTTACCGATAGCTCGAGCTTTTTCTTGGAGCACCAGTCGGAGACACGCGTGACTGCTTCCTGTCCTGCTTTTTGTAACTCCACCCTGGCGTTTCCGGCTACCAGGATAATTACATCGTCCGCGTATGCAATCGGCTCGCAATCGGGTGTGTGCCTTCTAAGTTCGTCCAGCAGGTCGTCGAATATCAGGTTCCAAAAGCTTGGACCCAATACCGAGCCCTGCGGGCACCCCTTAGTCACGGGCCTGGTGATAACTCCATTTTTGCCTGCGATCTGCACGGTCCTGTTTGAAAAGTAGCTCCTTGTCAGCTTGTAGATGTTGTCGGGGCATCCTCTTCTTTTTAGCTCTTGCAGTACGTTAGGCCACCAGACGTTGTCGAATGCACCCGATATGTCGAGCGCGATCGCGAGGACGTACTTACGGTCACTCATCTGCGCAGCTTTCTCCCTGAGCTGGATTATCGCATCCGTGGTTGATCTCCCAGGGCGAAAGCCGTATTGCCTGTCCGAGGTCAGCTCGTGGTGGAGAAGGAGGGTTGTCATCTTGGTAGCCATCAGTCGCTCCAGCAATTTGCCTACCATGGAGAGCAGGCAGATTGGTCTGTAGGACTTTGGGCTACTTCTGTCTCGGTCTGGTCCTTTTGGGATGGTTATAAGGTTTCCCACTTTCCATATTCCTGGGAAGATCCCCCACGTGAGGCAGCCGTTCATTGTCTTTAAGATTTCCTGGTGGAGTACTCCCCAGGCGTGTTGAATCGCTTCTACCTCGATCATGTCTGGTGCAGGACACTTTCCTCTCGTCAGTCTCTTGGCTGCACCGCAGAGTTCTTCCATGCTGAATTCCGCGGTGTCTTCGACTCCCGGGAGAGTCTCCATGTTCCGTCGGATCATGGCTTGCTCCGGCATGTTCGTGCATTCCTGGTCGTCAGGTAGGAGGGCTGCCAGCATCGCCTCCGCGGTTGAGCGCCAATTGGAGGTCTGCCCCTGTGGCGTTTGCAGTGCCGACACCGTTTCCTCTCTCCTGATCTTCCCTGTGACCGTTTTGTAGACGATCCCCCAGGGCTCCTTGTTACCTTCCTTGGTGACGAAATTTTGCCAGCTCTGGGTTCTCGCTTCCATTATCGCTTTTTTGTATGCTTTTAGCATTTCGCGATATCTCTTTTTGCCCTCTTCCCTTTCTGTGGGGTCCTTGGTCGCCTGGTATTTCCTCCTTGCCCTGTATGTGCGCCGTTTTACTCTGGTGAGTTCCGGCGTCCACCATGGCACCGATCTGTCGTACCACTTTTTCCTAGGGATGGCCTTGTCGCAGGCTCTGATCAGAGCGCCCTGCAGCCGCTCTGCCATCCTTTCGGCGTCGTCCGCTCGCTGGATGGTTGTCTCTCGGAGTTCCTTCCTCTCCTCCAAGAGGACTCTTTGAAACTCTTCCCAGTTAGCGGCTCTCACGTTGTATCTCCTTTCCTGCTGATGAGGCGGGGTATTTCTTTACCGAGGTCGAGGCGCGTCTCCAGGATTCTGTGGTCACTGGAGGTTCCATCCTCGTGGACTTTCCACGTCTTCACGAGCGGTATTAGCTGCGAGCTCGCCAGTGTTACATCGATGTTGGATCTTCCGTTCGTTGTTTCGAACGTGTATGCCTGCCCTGGTTCGTTGACAACGTGGAGGCCGTACTGCGCGAGGACGGCCTCCAGGGCTTCTCCTCTGTCATCGGTGCTCCCGCTGTTCCATAGCGGGGATTTTGCATTTGCATCGATGCCAATTAGAGTTTTCTTGCCCTTCAGTTGTTTTAGTACCTCCTCCAGTTGACGAATGCCGATCTCGATTTTCTCGGTCGGCGGGAAGTACTGGCTGACTACATAGATCTCTGTCGCTCCGTCGCTAATCTGCACACAAACACAGGGCGTTGTGCAGAGACCAGCGATCTCGAGCGCCGTCATGTGCCTGCTTCTGATCCCCACGGTTGCCATTGGTGGGTCCTGTTTTGAACCTCTGCAGGCGATCGCTGTATCAGTGCCGAGCCCGGGTACTTTGCCTTCGAAGCTGTATGGCGCCTGCATTAGCAGGATCTCGTTACCATCCGCACTCATCTGCGCCCTGATTTCCTGGGGAACAATTTTGGATCTCTGCATATTGTGTTGCAGAATCCTTATTCCCCGTTGGCTCCTGAGTCCGCTATCCTCTTTGCTGGGCATCTTATTCATAAGATGTCCTTGCTGTCAATAGTTCCAACGCCTTTTTATGCATTGGGCAGTTCGCGTTGGAGGCCGCGTGGTCGCCCTTTTTTCCTGCCTTCTTGCAATTGACGCAACTGGGGTGTTTCGCCTTGTTTGGGCATTCCTTGGTGGCATGCCCACTTTCCGCGCAGTGGGTGCTGATATCGTGGGGTACGCGGCAGTATTTCGCCACGTGCCCATAGTTTTGGCATTTGTAGCACCTGCTGATCGCAAGGTAGTCTCTTACCTTGCACGCGTTCCAGGAGATGTACAACTTGCCAAGCAGCAGCTTTGTTCTGACGCAAGGGGGTACCTCCATAATCCAGTTCGTTTCTGTTTGGTCTTTGCGACCTGTCCTAAAGCAGAACTTGATGGCTGCCACGTCTTCTTCCGTGAACCTATCACGGTTCTGTTTCTTTAAGCACGTTCGGATTTCTTCTTCGGATATATCCCTTGGGACGTCGTAGAGGATCATCCTGGGGTGTCTCCGTTGCGGCGTGCTGGCTTTCAGGCCGGCCTCCTTGAGTTTGTCATTGTTGGTGAAGGCTTTGAGGCCCTCCGCGTTCGTCGTTTCAACTGCTAGGCCGTTGCCGCTTATATTACGGACCGCGGCCACCTGGATACCTTTTTTGCGGGGATTTACCAGAGTAAACACCGCTTCCCTTGCTTCTTCGCTAGTCTTTATCTTTCCCTGGTCGGTTTCTGGGCGGATTATCACCACATTCTTCGGTGGTTGGACCGCTTTTGGTGCAACTTTCTTGCTGGTCATATTCACCTTCTCTGCGTACGAGAGAGGTCGTTCTTCGGTTTGCGCTCTTTTGGTGACTGCCACCTCGAGCCGCTTGCTTGCCTGTAGCGATCGGTTTACTGCGTTTAAGATCGCTTTACCCTTTTTATGTTCCTCGCCGGAGCTCTGTTCGAGCCTGCCGAACAGGTAGCTATTGTGGCGTAGCAGCTCCTCCACAATACTCCTCATGTCTTTGAAGTACCGCATTATCGTTGCGGTCTGGTCCTTGTTCACTTTCTTTGTCGGGTCGAGGCAGTACTCCATCATTCTGTCCTCGATCTCGCTTGCCTGTTCTTTCATTTCAGATACAGGCCGCGTGTCCGTCTCTTTTTCCGTTTCGCTGCTTTCCCTTTCATTCTCCTCTGGCTTGTTCGTCTTCAAGGGTTGTAGAACAACCCTTGCACTTTTGGTGGGCATCGTTTTCTTTTGCGTAGGCATTCCGTTGGAACTGCTGCTACGGTCGGTAAGCGGGCTACGGTCGGTAAGTGGGCTGCGGTCGGTAAGCGAGCTCGTGCGAGGTTCCAGCGTCGTCCGCGAGATGGCGTGGCTGGTTGTGCGGCAGTTTCCAGGGTAGCCCGAGTGGCGGCGCTGCGGTCGCTCGATCTCAATATGGCGTCCCCTTACACTTAACCTCAAACTCAGCACGTGTTCACTGCAGAATCTTTTACTTCACCTTTTTTGATACTTATTCACTGCACCTTTTCACACATTCACTTCCAGCGTTGCCTTGGCACTTAAGCTTCACTTTGTAGCACTATTGCGTAGTTTTCGTCCACTGGGAAGGTCCCTTTTGCGTTTTTTTCGCGCACGAAAGTCTCGTCGACCACGTGCTTCGACGCACGAGTTTACAATTCGCACTTTTCTCAGTTTCTCACTGTTACTTTTTCTCACTTAAAGCCTTCTTGACTATCTGGCTATCAGCGTTTTCTTTTCACGTTGTCTATTGACAGTCCTGAGTGCAGTGAAATCATATTTGAAGCTCTCGAAAAATTAATGAATAAAATTATTGCCAAACAGATCGAGGGAAAAGGAGCGTTAGATACTCCTCTTATTAAATTATCAGGCGTTAAAAATTGTTTACTTTTTATTTTTACAATTTATGTTATTAAAATGGCAATTATATAATTCAACAAATGTATATTGAATCGACATGTAAATCGGAATGAATTTTCCTTGCAACCCAATACTAATTTCAAATGAATCTGTGATGCCTCCATCATATTTCCTGCTTTTATCACTCAAACTATCATATAATATTCGTTTGTTTTTAATTAAGAGTCTCCTGGATATGAAAATTTACTTACTAATTTATGACGGTTATGCATTATATTATAATAATATACATTTTAGACTACTTACATATCTGTTATGTATTTTAGCAATTGCAAAACAGGGTAGTATTACAGAACACACGGAAAAACGAGTTAATACTGTGTCGTAATAAATTTTTTTAACGATATAATATAATCTCAGATCACACGCGCTGGTTATAGATTTGAGCGTTTTCAACCATATTTGCCAAGTTCACGGCAGAATTCATTTGTTTATACGGAGATAACAAAAATTGACTGTCTTCGCATATCTATGATCCTGAGCTCTGAATAAGAATCGATGCGTCAGAACAGTGTGACGCTGGTAATGAACACGTTAAGAGAATCTTAATTAGCCTAGGCACTGTTTTTAATATTTGATTTCATTCGACTGCATTTGGCCTTCTTACATCTACTGGCCGTCGATTTTTCTTAATCGCTACGCAAGCACGTGTTGCCGCTCGGGTATGTGTCGCTATCGAGTTTTACTGCCTCGGCTCCCATTGTTGGCATGACATACGGCCAGCGTTACAGTTACGTAATTATTTCATTCTAACCACTTCTAGTTAATTAAGACTGAGACAATATATCACGGGAGTGTGGTGTCTTCACAAGAGATACCCTCCTTTCTCCCATGGGTTATTTACATTTTCCATTTCTGCTGCTATATTTTTATTGATCGTAGCATAATTTGACACTACGTTTGATGTACGGTACAAGGAGAAATGAGAACATTCTCAATATTATATGTTTTACGAGTTTATATTTTTTAAGTGTTACATTTTACAAATTGTAAACATGCAGAAAAGATATGAAAGTCATAGAAGGGAATCTAAATAGAACCTTGTCATATATTTTATTAATTACTATTAAGGTGTTTTGGAAGCAAAATGATGGCGTATAGCCCTACACAATATTTTATTCTTTTATTTCTCACTAAATTTTGCAAGTTAATCAATTAGTCGACCAAAGTAAGACTATATATACATTACCAATAACTATATCGTCATGAAAATTACAAAATTCATTAATAGATATTGAAACATGGTAACACGATCCTTCGAAAGGTTTGTAAAATATAACACAAGGATGAGCAGAGAGCAATCGCCGGTATTAACAAGGATCAAAAAGGATATGCTGAAATAGTAGTCTTATTAGATGATCTTTTATTAAACGATCAACGTGTTTTGAGGAACGTAGAGGAAAACTATAGAAATTACGAAAGTACATGCAGTGTAGGAAGTATCGAAGAAAGCATGTATTTAGCGATGAAAAATAATTTGACTGCGATGCGTAACATGGGCGACATTGTAGAGTACCCACGATGTTCCTAAGAATCATGCGGTACTAAACGATTATTGAGATGAAAGAAAAGAAGAAGAAAACGATAAGAAGTGATATATTTGCGTTACGAACTGTGAGACGGAAACGGAAATAAGATGCACGTGATACGCTTAGAATATGCACATGCTGGGTAGTTGAGAACTGATATATAAAAGGAAAATATATTATAGATATATAAAAGGAAAAAAATAATTATGGATGGATTCTTTCGTTCGTGCACTTAGATCAGATGACCATGTGGTTAGTATGAATTTCTGTAATAACGTCATTGGAAGAAATGGAGCTAATTATTCCTGCACGATATGAAACGCAGCATACACCAACCTTCTGATTATGGAAATTTTCATCATTTTATAGACGAAGGTATTTGTAAGATTTGAATGTACAACCATCTCTAAAAGTATTACATGTAGAATTTGAACATGTTCTCTTGGCATAAAAATTGTATTGATTATGTGATTAAGCAACAGTAATATATAATAATATCAAGTTGCAGTTTGTCTGAACGAAAAACGAAATATTTAATTTCGTAATATTCACAAATAAAACTATGCAATTGTGAGAGAGATCGCAATCGATCGAAAACGTTGTAGGATTTAAAAGAGTTTCTTAAAAAAAGTTGAAAATATTGTTGGTTTACTAGATCATGTGAAACAAGAAACTATTCACATAATGACAACTCCGAGCCTCTACTTCCTGGGATTATGGGATTTGTAGGTCCATTTCTGCCCCACAAATCCACGTAGAGCCCGTTCATCTCCCTTGCCTCTGGCGGTTGCCTGTCTCGTTCTAAATAAACCAAATCATTGTTGATAATTACATCGGCCAACTTCCTTGGACATACCTTGAAGACCGTGATTTCTCAAAGTATTTGTAGGTACAGAATCCATTTATCGACAATAAAGATGACAAATTTGAGCTGACTACCATTGAAAAGGAAAAATTGATAGAATTATCATGCGATAGCTCACTAAGACAAAAGTTTCAAAATGAAACCTTAATTCAGATTTAGATGAATCTCAGCGGAGAAAATGAATCTTTGTATTACAAGACAATGCAAGTGCTTCTACAGTTTGCAACGTCTTATTTATGCGAAACGGGCTTTTCGGCACTGATTGCAATGAAAATCAAATATCGAGCCATGTTAGTAGTCGAAAGAGAGATACAAGTGGCACTTTCCACATTGTACCCAAGATTTGACAAGCTATACCAATAAACAACAACAATCCTCGCATTAAATTGTGATGCGATAGATGTAGTTGGTTTAAATGATTAAAAAGAATTTAATACAAAAATAAATATATATGTATGTACATTTTATAGCCAAACCTTGTTATTTATTATTCTATTAATTGTAGTTTTCAATTGTTTGTAATAATGTTTTTATTGCTTAAAACGTATCTATTTATTTATAATTTACTTATAAGTTACTTACAAATATTCTTATTCTGAAGCCGTTCTCAAAGTGGACGCCAAGGTACTTGATTGCTTGCTTCGCTCGAATACTCTTGTCCCCAATTTTGATTATTGGGGGCCTCTCGGCGTCCAGTCTCCCTTTTATCAGGAGCATCTCGGTTTTATTTACCGATAGCTCGAGCTTTTTCTTGGAGCACCAGTCGGAGACACGCGTGACTGCTTCCTGTCCTGCTTTTTGTAACTCCACCCTGGCGTTTCCGGCTACCAGGATAATTACATCGTCCGCGTATGCAATCGGCTCGCAATCGGGTGTGTGCCTTCTAAGTTCGTCCAGCAGGTCGTCGAATATCAGGTTCCAAAAGCTTGGACCCAATACCGAGCCCTGCGGGCACCCCTTAGTCACGGGCCTGGTGATAACTCCATTTTTGCCTGCGATCTGCACGGTCCTGTTTGAAAAGTAGCTCCTTGTCAGCTTGTAGATGTTGTCGGGGCATCCTCTTCTTTTTAGCTCTTGCAGTACGTTAGGCCACCAGACGTTGTCGAATGCACCCGATATGTCGAGCGCGATCGCGAGGACGTACTTACGGTCACTCATCTGCGCAGCTTTCTCCCTGAGCTGGATTATCGCATCCGTGGTTGATCTCCCAGGGCGAAAGCCGTATTGCCTGTCTGAAGTCAGCTCGTGGTGGTGGAAGACGTTTGACATCTTAGTAGCCATCAGTCTCTCCAGCACCTTGCCTCCGAACCATAAATCTTTCTATCAATTATTCAAGACAGAGCTAGGGAATTACGACGAAACTAAATGATTGAACAAGTTAAACGAGATTATTCATACAAACGAAAAGATAGGTATAGGCGACGACAGTTTCACAGAAACAGAAAAGAACGCGATCAAGCAAATTTTGTTATTCCTGAACGACACCGTGAAAGTATTAAATTTTGCATGGGAATCAATTAAAACATACAGCGACGAGGAAATAGAGGAACTATTGAAGGAAAATCACGACTTAGTAGGACACCCCGGCATACAAAAGACATACGACCGCATTCGTGAACGGCACAGAGTACCAGATTTGATGAAACGCGTACAACAACACGTAGAATCATGCGACACCTGCCAAATATCTAAAACCACGCGTATCAGACCGCGCGAAGAACCCTGTACACTGACACACCCCTCGAACCGAACGATAAAATTGCTATGGATTTACTAGGGCCATTGAAAAAGACAAAGAAAGGCAATCAGTACATTTTATACATACATGACGAACTGACAAAATATTTAATACTCGTGCCACTAAAGACTCAACAAACGGAGACAATTTGGAACGCACTCTTGAACCACTACATTTATATCTTTTCCGCTCCAAAGAAAATACTAACCGACCGCGAACAGAATTTTATATCTAGTTTAATGCAACAGTACGAAGACGCGTTTAAAATTAAACACATCAAAACGACATCCTTCCACCCACAGAGTAACGGATCTTTAGAGCGAACACACGCAGTAGTAACGAACATGTTGAAATCTATACAGCGAAATTCAGATGAAGAATGCGACGATCGGCTTAATTTTGTATGCCTCGCATACAATACGATGATACATGATTCCACTGGTTACACGCCATTCGAACTCACATTCGGACACCAAGCCAATCTCCCTTCCACAATATCCAAGAATCCCCAACGCACATACGCAGACGAAGTCACGTTCCGTAAAAAGGAATGGGGCTCCAGACTCCAACACGCGCGTAAAACATTAATCAAAAGCAAACAGCGATATCAGCGCGATCAGAAACGAAAAATCATAAAGCCGCAATCAGTCTTCAAAGAAGGAGACTCCGTATTAGTACACAACGACCATAAAAGACACAAACTTGATGTGGAATGGTTGGGACCGTACACGATTGATAAAGCATGTACTCCATACTATTTAATTCAAGAAAAAAAAATACACGGCAATCGTCTAAAACCCTACTTTCCAGGTCGACACTTCTCTTTGCCAGAATAACCATTTATGTATCAATCTAACCTTTTCTTTTCGTCGAAATGAAATCTCAGTTAACAGTCCCACCAACACCCAACACCTGTACCTCAACCAATACATGCCACCCCAAAGAGAAGAGGAATCAGCTGCAATTTCAAACCACATCGAGTGCGATTTCACAAAGGGCCTCCTGAAGAAAACTTGAGGGACCAAGTTCAATCTAAGGAGGGGGGAATGTCACGAATCAACTTTCCTTTTTGCCATGTGGTACGCCAGATGTGACGGTCCTTGCGAGATTCCCCGTAGTCCGGACGCCAAGATCTATCCATTGTTCTAGTAACTCGCAGCAGGCCTAAGAGGGACGACATAAACCGAATCTGTTCAGTTTCAGTTTTCTCCACTTAAACATTTTCGGTTTACAGATGGTCCTTATGTTTGTTGCACACTCTTACCTAATACGGAGAAAGCGGGTGCCTGGTAAGATAAGACTTTTCCCATAAACAAGGATGCCCACGAGCCATATCTAGCTCTCCTTGTCTTTACTACCTAATTCATTTACCAATAGGCATCGCGGATCGTTACCCTCACTTTTCCACCAAAAAGTGTGGACAACGAATCCGCGTTCTGAGTTCCAAAGGGAACACCCACACCGAGCTTTTTTCTTTGATGGTACGAGACCGTTCAAACAGTTCCATTTCTAATTCTAATTCAGTTACAATATTGACCTTTGCAATAAAACACTAAGTCTAAAGAATAAAGACTATTCTACAAATCAACAGTTGCGTAATTATTCAAAAATTACGCGACACTTTCCCGCCTATTTCGAAATCGACAAGCAAAAAAAAAAAAAGGGCTTTGCTCCTGCTTTTCCCTTTCTCAAAATCGCCCGCCCCCAACGACGGCCGCCGATAAAGTGGCGTTCACAAAAATAGCACCACTAACCTGGTACCGAAGCGGTCGATAATGCTGCCGATGATAACTCGGCCGCAGTCGATCTAATGCGGTCGATAACTGTGCTCACGCAAGGTTGCAGCGGCGTCCGCGAGCTGGCGTAGCTGGCTCCTTTCAAATGTGGCGGGTAGTGCCGCAGTTTCCGCAGTAGCCCGCGTGGTGGCGTCGCAGTAGCGCGTCACCAGTATGGCGGCCAATATGGCGTCCAATATGGCGTTCCCGCTCACTTAACCTCAACCGGCCACGTGTTCACTAGAGAATCACTGAAACTGTTTTTCTCGATGCACTGCACCGCTTATTTTCACGCCACTTGTTCCTTTATTTTTTCCACGCACTATTACGTAGTTTTCGTCCTCTGGGAAGGTCCCTTTTGCGTTTTTTCGCGCACGAAAGTCTCGTCGAGCACGTGCTTCGACGCACGAATTTACAATTCGCAGTTCTCTCTGTTTCCCACTGTTCCTTTTTCTCACCTTTATTCTCACAGTTACTAAGCCACTAAAACTTTACTTTGAAACACTTTTTGCTTCACCAAACTGATTTTTTCCACAAAATACGGGTTTTAATTGCGGAGCGATCTGCACGCGTCCTCTCCAGTCGCCGCCATCTTGTGGACTCAGCTGACCAGACAGCAAGGGGGCTACGGCACTCCCCCTACCTTTTCGTCTCTGACAACTAGGGCGGGATGGACGGCGGGACCGACCGGGCTGCCGCCGCTGCCGCCCCCCGCTATGTCCAGAAGGTGGAAGAAGAAGTGGAAGAACAAGGCGAGGGGGATAGAAATGCCACCTGCAAAACACACATATGCGATGATGGCAGGAAGGAAAAGGACGGCGGTAGCATGGCCAGCGCTCCCGCCGCCCCCAACATCGTCGGCGGTGACGCTTACTTTGAAGGACGGGTCATCTAAGACGTACGAGGAGGTCCTGGCTAAAGCCAGAAGGGACAAAGCTCTCCAGAAATGCGGGCTTCAGAATGTCCAGACGAGGAAAGCGGTCACCGGGGCGATGGTGACTAACATCCCCGATGACGCCGGCATGGACAGGGCCACGCAATTGGCATCGCAGCTGTCAGGGATATTGGATCCCTCCACTGTTAGAGTGACGGTCCCAACAACGACGGCCGAGCTCAAAATAGTGGGGATAGATATATCCCTGGATAAGGAGGAGTTACTAGAAGAAATGTCCAGGGCAGTGGACTGCCAGCCCCGAGACATCAAGGTGTGGGAGGGCGGAACATCCAGAAGCGACATGGGGGTAGCCTTCGTTAAATGCCCAGCAGCCGAAGCCCGCGAGTTAGCTCAAGCGGATAGGGTTACGCTGGGATGGACCAGACCGAAGGTGATTGCACTCCGCAGGAGGCCGTTGCAATGTTTCGAAGATCGCACCTGTGCTTCCGGTGTGCTGAAGAGGGGCACAGAGCAAGAAACTGCATGGCCACATCGCCAAGATGTCCCATCTGTGAGGCGAGAGGAGCCCCGTACAAACACAGGATGGGAAGCGCAGCGTGCAAACCCTCGGCGGGGGGAACAACAGCTAAGAAGAAGGCCGTGTGAAGACTTGCGGCGGCTAGAGCGGAGGCTGTGACGGCAATCTCGATCTGGGTTGTCACCAAGGCTATGGAGCAAACAAAGATAACTAGTAACCCAACAACCAAAGAGGATAGAAGCACTACAAGAGTGAATGGCCCGGGGGAGGCCATGGAGGTGGCGGAACCATACAATATTCCCGCATCTCCCCAATGGGCGGGGGATCTGAGTGGATTAGTCGCCATCACCTGGCCGTGTACCTCGGGAATCTCAGAACTGGGTGTGGAAAGAGATAACGGCTTTGTGGCAGTCGAATGGACGGACCTCGTGGAGGTGGGAGTATACATCTCTCCCAATTGTGGCATCAGGGCGTTTGAGGACTTCTTAGACGAGATGGGGGAATGCATAAGAAGATGCCTTCCTCGTCAGGATCTCGTGCTGGGGGATTTCAACGCCCACTCCACGATGTGGGGTAACAGAAGAACTACCACGAGGGGCAGAGAACTAACGGATTGGGCCGCAGGTCTGGGTCTAGTCCTGGTTAATCGAGGCTCGGAGTCCACCTATGTGGGATGGAGAGGAGCGTCGGTCATTGACCTTACGTGGGCGACGCAAAGGCTCCATCCCAGAATCCAGAACTGGCGGGTGGCAGTAGAGATGGAAACATTATCCGACCATCTCTACGTGCTGATGGACATCTTACCCGTCAAGAGGAGTAGAAGAGAGAACACCTTGGGAAGGACACCGGGCCGCCCGGGGCCACCCCCTCCTCGCAGATGGAAACTGAAGGAGAGGGATAAGGATATGCTCCGGGCGACGGCCACCGTAGCGGCATGATGCTGGGACGCTAGAAAGAACAAAAGCCGAGGAGATGTGGACATGGAGGCGCAGGAGCTGGGAAACTGGATGAGAAAGGCCTGCAATGCCTCCATGCCAAGGACCAGCACCAAGATTAGACGCAATAACAGCGGCGTCTATTGGTGGTCGCAGGAGAACGCAGACCTGCGAGACGACTGCTGCAAAGCCCGCAGGCTATATGCTAGGGCCAGGAGAAGGACCTGGAACCGCGATGAGGAGGAGATTCATACGAGGTACAGGGCCTACAGAGAGGCCAGAATGGATCAATAAAAGCTGCAAAGGAGGAGTCGTGGAGACAGCTGCTGGAATCGGTCGAGTCCGATCCATGGGGGAGACCGTACAAGATGGTGTTGAAAATACTCAGACCATCGGCCCCTCCAATAACTGAGAACATGGATCGGGAGCTGTTAACTGAAGTGATCGACACGCTGTTCCCACGACAGGAAGAGGAAGAACAAGAAGACCCCGTGCTGCACTGCGAGGACGAGGACGGGACCCCCCCGGAGGAGAGGGGATGCTCCCAGAGCAGTGGTGCGTTGGCGGTGGATCAACAAGGAACGCACATATCGAAGACGGAATTAGAAGTAGCTACCAAGAAGATGGCGGCCAAAGATGTGGCTCCGGGACCGGACGGAATCCCTGGGCGGGTGTGGGCAGAGACCATGGACATCATGGCCCCCGCCTGCTACATCTATATAACACGTGCCTGAAGGAGGGCGCATACCCTCGGGTATGGAAGGATGCCAGACTGGTGCTGCTGAAGAAAGATGGTCGGCCGCTGGAGTCCCCATCAGCCTACAGGCCAATCTGGCTCCTGGACGAGGTGGGCAAGCTCTTCGAAAGAATAATTGCCTCCCGCCTGGAGGCATTCATGGAGTCCAGAGTACCAGGCTGACACGACAACCAGTTCGGTTTCCGCCGCGGGAGATCCACCATTGATGCAATCCGTAGGTTGAGAGACAGGGTGGAGGATGTGGTTGCCCGAGAGGGGATCGCGATTGCGGTCTCCCTCGACATCACTAACGCCTTCAACTCAATCCTGTGAAGCAAGATTCGAGAGGCCCTGCGATTTTTTGAGGTCCTAGGGTACCTCCACGGGATTATAGGGGCATACCTCAGGGAAAGGTGGATAACGTATAGATCCACGGAGGGAGAGGAGAGAAGATCAGTGGAGCGTGGAGTACCCCAGGGCTCGGTCCTCGGGCCAATGCTCTGGATCACGGCATACGACTACGTACTCCGCAGCCCGATGCCCCCCAACACGGGATTGGTCTGCTACGCGGACGACACCCTGGTCGTGGCAGGAGAGCGCTGGTGGTATGAGACGGCGGAGGTGACCACGGAGGCCAGCCGACGAGCAGTGAGGGCCATCGGAGTACTCGGACTGAAGGTTGCTCCGGCCAAGACAGAAGTACTCGGATTTTTCAATAAAAGATGCAGAGTACCACCCCCAGCTGGACTGGTGATCGACGTCAACGGGGTGGAGGTGCAAGTGGGTAATCGGTTGAAGTGCCTGGGTCTAACCATTGATGACCAATGGTCCTTTGAGCCCCACTTCGAGAACCTCGCCCCGAAGGTGACAGTTGTGGCCAACCGGACTGCTTGGCGGCACCCGAGTGCTGGAGAGTCCAGCACCTAAATTTAACCCCTACCGGAGGTCGCACTGGTCCTAGCGCTCCCTCGTGTAGACGCGTCCACGGGCACCGCTGCGCTCTCTTCGGCTGATCCTCTCGGGATGGGAGTCCCGCTCCCTGACCGCTCCGTTGCCTCCTTCCGCATCATAACTAGCTCGCAGAAGGAGGTTGCGGCCTTCCTGTCCCTCTCGCTCGTCAGCAATGCCTCAAGAATCGCCGACGGCGAGAGGTCGTAACCCATTTCCACGATGAGAGAGTGGCGCAGCGCCGTCCACGACGGGTAATGTTCCAATGTGTGCAGCGCCGAGACGACACCTGCATCACAGTGGTGGCAACGCGCGATCGCCGCTTTCCCGATTCGGTGCAGATACTCACCGAAGCACGCGTGTCTGATGAGCACCTGCGTCACCCTGTAGGTCAGGGGAGGTACGCCACCGTCCAACTAAACGTCTCAGTTTGAAAGGATGGCCTCGAGGACCCTTATCCCCTGCGCACCCTTCTCGTGTCGAGGCTGGCGCGCCATTTATCGAGCAGGACTCGCCGAGCCAGTACCCCAGCATCAGCGTCCTCTGCGCCGACTTTGCCCGGCAGACCCCGAGTGCGGAGATAAATCTCGCGACACCTCAGGGCCTGCAGCTCGAACAGGGAAAGCCCGGCGAGCACCGTCGCTACCGCCTGCTAACATGATGGCCATCGTCCTGTGCAACCTCCTCATCATCAGTAGACTGCGACCGTTGGCCATCAGGTCCTCCCTTTACGGAGCTTCGATCGCAACACGCCGGCATACAGCCGCCCAGCCGAGGCAACAAGCATTCTAAGGCGCTTGCCGTTGTCTCGTCCGACGGTGCTTTTTTTTTAAAATCGTTTATTTTGCCAAGATATGTTTTTTTGATACATCTTTGAAATTCACAATAAACAATGAATTTGAATATAGTGTGTTACACAAAAGTACCGACACGCGACGATACGATGTAGCCATGCTATATTATGTGTCGTGGTTTTACGGTGTTTGTGTTTATTTTTGTTTTTTGGATTTAAGCCGCAGAGGAGCGGAGCTTTTGTGTATCCTTGTTTGTGTTGTATTTTTGTCCTGCAACTTGGCCTCAAAAGGGGACTCTTCGGTGGTTTACTTTTGAGCGCTTTGGGAATTTTTGGTGGGTAGCGGGATGAGGAGGAAGAGGAGGGGGGTGTTAAATTGCATTATTTACAATGTTTACAGTATTTACAAGGTTACAGTATTTAGATATTTACAGTATTTACACCTAAGTTACACGGTGGCAGAATTGGTTTTTGTCGAATTGGTGGTTTTCACTCATATTTTATTATGGGTTTGGTATCCACCAATATTTTTCTGTGTTTTTTCTATGTTTGTCGTTAGTGTCTTTTAGGAGGAGGGCCATGTTGTACCTCCACCTGGTGTCTGCGGTCTGTCCGTTTAAGTTTTCCTCGTAGAGTATTGTCTTTATCCCTATTTTTCTTTTTATGTGAAAAATTATCGGGATATTATTTTGGTCTTGGAGGTAATTTTTTTTGTCTAGCTATATGAACGCTTCTGGGGGGATGTAGCCTGTTGTCATTGCATTTTTGTAACATAATTCATTTGGGTATACGTCGCTGAAGATTAGGCTGTTTTCTTTTATATTTGACGCTTGTGCGAAGTGATTTCTTGCTAGTTTTAGGATGTGACAGTCAATGCGGTGAATGTTGGCTAGGTCGTAAATTTTTTTATTTTCTATATATTTTTTGTATCCGCTGTGTCCGGATCTGTAAGCATTCAGGCAAGCTCTGATGTATTTTCTTTCCAAAACGCGAATTCTCTCCATTAGCGAGGCTGGTATGTTGTACCAGATTGGGCAGCCGTATGATATGATTGGTCTGATTTGTGCTTGGTAGCGTAAAGCTTTTACATTGCTCTTGAGATGTTTGGAGTAGAATAGTCTTTTTGCTATCCAGAATGCTTTATTGGCCTTGGAGAGTTGGATTTCAACGTGTTGTTTGTAGTTTAGTTTGTCATCTATGTTTATGCCTAGATACTTTACGCAGTTTCTGTGCGGTATGATTGCCCCTTCCGTTGCTTTTTCCTTTAATTGGAAATTTTTGCAGTGATTTCTTTCTGCTGGGCCGATTTCACTAGTTTTGGGTTTGAACAGTATGCTTTCGCATTTGTTTGCGTTGATTCATAATTTCCATGTGTGATAGTAATCGTCGATTTTGTCGAAGAGTTCTTGGAGATCTGTTTTCATTGTTTTAGTTTTGCGTCCTGTTACGTGGATGATTAGGTCCTCTGCGAAGGCTATGGAGCGTTTATGGGTAGATTTATTCATGTCGAACAGGTTTAATACGTCACTGTTGTAGATGTTGAAGAGTAGCGGAGAGTTTACAGTTCCTTGTTGGAGTCCATTTTTTATGGCGAATTCTATGTTTTATTTACGAGAACTCTCGGTAATTATGAATGTTCTGTTTGTGTATCATATCCCAGACTATTTTGATTAAGTGTCTCGGGAAGTTTTTTTTTATTAATTTGTAAATGAGACCTGGGATCCAGACTGTGTCAAAGGCTTTTTCGAGATCTATTAAGCAGGCGGCTACTCGTTGTTTTGCGTTTAGTGCCCAGCAGATATTTGACACGAATTTGTTTCTCGCGTGTAGTGTGGAGTGTTTATGCCGAAAGCCAAATTGGTTTTCTGGTATAATGTTTCTTTTTTTTTGATAGAAGGAAGTTAGGGGGTTGTTGATGACAGCTTCGAATACTTTACTATTGTTAGGGAGGAGACTTATTGGTCGTAGGTTTGCGGGTGATGAGCCGTCTTTACTTTTTTTTTTTTTTTTGTGATAGCTATTAATATCGCTTTTTTCCACTTTTTGGGGCAATACGTGTTGTTTAGCGCATTGTTGAATAGTACTGTGTAGTACCATTTTATTTTGTTCGGTAGGTGCTTACGTGAGATGTTTGGGATGCCGTCGAAGCCGGAGGATTTTTTATTATTTAGCTTGACGAAGATTTTGTTTAGTTGGTTGTAATTTGTAAAATAGTTTTTTTCGGTTTCTGGTTGTATGAGATTGTCTGAGGTGTTTTCGTTTGAGAAAGTTCAGTCTGTTTTATTTAGCGTTATTTTATTTCGTTTTTGAGTTTGTTCGTTTCTGCGATGATGATTCTGTTTAATTGTTCTCGGCTCATGTGTTCGTTTTGGGTGCGTGTTTTGGAGAAGCGGGTGCCTATGATGTCTAGTTTTTCTGTTGTTTTAGTTATTATGAAGTTATTCTCGGTGTCTTTGCTGATGTTGCGTACCGCTATACCTGCTTCTTGGATGAGGGGAGCTTTCTCTGGGGGCAATTTGAACGGTGGGATGGGGTTCTGTTCTTTTGGTCTGAAGATTTGATTTATTTGTGGGAACATGTTGGCTGAGTCATTTTTGGAGATATTTTTTATTTTGTTTGTCCAGTAGAGGTTTATAGAGTTTGCGAATTCTTGTTTCTGTTGTGCTTTTAGTTTGTGTAGTAGGTATTTTAGGTATTCTAATTCCTCTCTTTTGTCGTAAGAGTAGTTGTGTTTTATATTGTTTATTTTGGAGAGTATGTAGCTTTTGTCTCGTTGTAGTTCTTTTATTTTATTGTTGATATATGGATCGCAAGAGTTTTTTTGTTTTATGGTTGGGACCGATTTTTGGAGTGCGATTTGTATGTGTTTTTCAATTTCGTCGATGTATGTGTCGATTTGTCCGTTTGTTAGGTTGACGTTGTTGTAGATCTTTAAGTCACATTTCTGTTCCAGTAGTTTTTGGAATTTTTTCCAGTTTGTCTTTTTGTAGTTGTACTTGGGAGTTTCGGTTTGTGTCTCAAGTGTTAGGAAGTCGGATGTATTTTTGTTTAAAAGTATGGCTTTATGGTCGCTGTCGTAGTCTAGGGTTTTGAGTGTGTTATTTGGTCGTAGGTTTTGGATTTTTAGTCGTGCATCTATTAGGCATATGTCGAGGTATGAGCCTCCTTTTGGGTAGGAGGGTAGCTCGGAGCTGTAAAGGTTTGATTTGTAGTGTATACTTTTATTGTCTAGCCAGTTTCTGATGAAGTTTCCTCTCGTATTGTTTAGTACGTTTTTCCAACTTCTGTGTTTTGCGTTAAGGTTGCCGGCTATTATGTAGTAGTTTTCTTGTTTGTCGATCTGTAAGAATTCGAAGAGTTTATTGAATTTGTCGTTAAATTCTTTTTGGTTTCCGTGGGTTGCGTAGGCTGCAGTGATGAGTAAGTTTTCCTTTTTGTTTATTTTTATTTTTATGGTTGTCGTCTCCAGGGTTTTAAAACTTGTTATTTTGTCGTTTTGGATTTCTTTGAATTTCAGGGTTTTTTTATGAGGATTGCCGTTCCTCCTCCTTGGCTAGCGTTCGGTCTATCGTGTCTTATTATGGAGTAGTTTTTGAAGGATACTTTGTGTCTTTTGTTCAGTTTTGTTTCTGAGATGAGTACGATGTCGGGGGTTACTTTGTTTATTAGGGTTAGCATACTGTATCTTTTTTGGTTTGAGATTTGAGAGTTTGCATTTATTGCAATTATTTTCAGGTGTTTTATATCTAATTTGGTTGTTTTTTGCTGTGTTTTTTGATTTGGTGGGTTTTGGTTAATTCACATATGCGATATCTAAGGAGTTAATGATGATGCTGAACCTATCTTCGTGTGATGATATTGTATTTTTTAATTCGTTAAGTTGTTTTTGTTGTTGGTTTAGTGCTTGGATGATACTTTTTTTAAAGTCTTCGAAGGCATTTAATATTATTTGTTGGGGGATGTACTCGGTTGTAATTGGGCTTTGGTTTGCCCGCGGGTCTAGTTTTGAGTTTATTGTGTGTGGAGGGTTATCGATTTCCTGTTTTGGCCTTGCTTGTTGTTTGACTACGTCCAAGAACTTTAGTTCTGGGGTGTATTTTCGGCTTATCTGGTCCAATCACTTTATTTTTGTTTCTTTGTCTTTTTCAATTTTTTCTATGAGTCTTTGGCGCAGATCTATGATTTTGGGGCACCCCTTGTATGACGCGGGGTGTCCGTACTTTTTGCAGTCGACGCAGAATATTTTATCCTTGGTGATTGCGTCGTCTTTTTTTATTCTGCACTCGCCTGGGCCATGGGGCTCAGTGCATTTTACACAGCGGTAAATTAGGTTGCAGTTTTGCGCTGAGTGGCCTACTCGTTGGCATTTGTGGCACTGAGTAACGTCGTTTTTTCTTCTTTTTTCTCACGTTATTTTGTAGTAGTTTAATCTATTTATTTTCAGTAATTTCCCGACGTTGCTATTGGGGGATACTTGTACTACGTAGATCAGGAGCAGTCTGTTATATTCCCTTGATTTTCTTGTCGAGAAGCGCGGCACTTTCGTGAACTGTATGTCGTCTATTTGTAACGCTTGTAAGTCGTCTAGTATTTCTGTCTCTGTGAAGCCTGTCTGTGACTGTGAATGTTAGTCCTTTTAGTAGGTACGTGTGTTGTTTTTGTGATTTGTGTGTGTATGTGTAGAATGCTGTGTTGGTTGTGATCAGTATTTCTTTTGCTTTGTTGTAGTCGTTTAGATTATGTAAGTATAGTGCGTGTTTGCCCGCGTGTATTCTATTGATTTGAAAGTTTCTGATTTTGAGAGTGTCTTGTATGAGAGCTATGGTGTCTTTTGGGTCTTGTTGGGTTACGTTGATTGGTGGGGGCCTGTTACCTTTAGCGGGTGAGGTTGTTCCTCTGTGGGGTGGCTGGTGGACTGTTCATGGTGTGCTTGATCCCTCGGTGCCTTTGTCGATAGGGGTTGCTCTTTTGATTTGGCCAGATGAGTAGGTTGATTTTGGGGTGTCGTTGGCTTCCTAAGTGGCGGGGGGGATGTGTATCCGTGTGTCGTTTGCTTTTTCTTGGGTGTGTGGTGTTCCCACCATGGACGTAGTCCTCCTGCTTGCTATGTTTCGCATTTCTTCGTTCTTCATTCTTATGATTTCCACGATCGAATTTTGCATTGTTGGTTCCTTTGTTGCAGTTGATTCTGTGTGATCCTGCTGTTGTGATAAGCTGGTTTCCTGTGGTTGTAGTACTTCGAATCTGTTTTTTGTTGGAATAGCTGGTGGGGGAGGCCTGTTGTTGTTTTCATATTTTCGTTTCTTTTGACGGTGGTGTCTTGTGTATTATTTTCTTCTTGGTTTAGAGAGAGCTCTTTTTCTGTATTTTCCGGGTTGCCTGGTAGTCTTTTGGACCTGCTCACCAGGTTTGGCTGTGGATTGAGTTTCCGCGTTTTATGCGCGGAAAGTCTTATGCTATTGTTGATTTCTTTGGCCGTTTTTGGCGTGATTATTTTTCGCTTAATGGCTTGTTTTGTTGGGATTACGGTGGGTTCCGTTTTGTTGCTTTCGGCTTCATTATCGATGTCACCTATTTTTTTATTTATTTTGTTTTATTTTATTTTTTTTTCTATTTATAGCGATGGTATCATATTTTCCACTTTTTGTCACTTTTTTTCACTTTTTCTTTCTCTTCGGTGAAAGATTGCCTAGATTGACGCGCGCACTGATCGGGCCTACGCCAGATGTCCCTTTTTTCGGCTGGGAGGCCCGTCTAGCTCGGAGGTTCGCGGTCGACTGTCGTCCGACGGTGCCAGACGCTCGAAGTGAGCGCTGACCGTCCGGGCCCCGATTTCGGCCCCTACCAACCTCAGGCGACAATACGCTGGAGGTGTCCCGTGATCGTCCCTCCGGCAAAACCACATTGCTTCGGACTTCTCGGGGGACACCTCCAGCCCCAAACCTTTGATCGCGGCGACCACCATTTCCGCCAGTTGGACGGTCCCAATCCACGTCGATCCCCATACCAGCACCAACGTGTCGTCGGCGTAGCATGTAACGACTAGGAGCATCAGCGCCCGAAGTACCGCGTCGTACGCGATGTCCCGCATCAACCGGCCCAGCACCGACCTATGTGGGACGCCGCGGCACACCGCCCTTCCCATCATTCTTCCGCCCCTCCCGGTGTAGATGATACTACGGTCCCGGAAGAGCGCCCGGACCACACGCCGCAGGTAAGCGGGCACCCGATGAAACTCGAGGGCCCGGCCTATCCTCTCCCAGGGACTGCTGTTGAAGGCTTTAACCACGTCCAACGACACTGCCAACACCACGCAACGCCACAGCCCGCCCTCATCGGAAGCCGAACTTGCTGTCGTGTAGACCAGTAGCACGCCGGGACAAATGCGACCGAGGCGGGCAGCCACAAACCACTCCAATAGTTTGACAGCCTCATCCAAATGGCAAACAGACGGAAAGACAGAAGGCGAGTCCCGGAAAGCGTCCTGGCTTCGGCAACTGGACCATCTGTCCCTCTTTCTACAGGACGGGGAATTCGCCCCGGGACAGGCATCTGTTAAACAGGAACCTCAGCCTCGGGGCCAAGACCCCTACGACCTCCCTCCACAGGCGGGCCAGGACTCCGTCGGGACCCGGAGCTTTCCGTTCTCCATTCTTTTGATAGCCCCGGCGAAGTCCTCCTCGGTGACCGCCGATTCTGGGCTCCAATTCCAAGTACGCAGTTCGTTCAACACTATTCTCTAAGGGCACCCTTAGGAATCGGAGACGAGGGTGTCCAGGATCTCGTCTCAGGCTCTCCTTGATAGCTCGTTGCAGAGACCTGTCGCCGGTCGCAACCGTGATGGCGCGGTTTTTGCAACAGCGTATGTGACTGGGGGATCGCCTTCCTATGCGTTATCTCACACCACCAATCTTACGGAGGAACAGAACCTTGAGGTCCTCGACAGAAGAATTTAGTTACTCCCCGCCCCAACGGAACAGCGGAGACGGTGGGACGCAGGCCAGGAGTGCGGGGGAGTTGGGGGAGGGGTACCATAGACACTCCCGCTGGGGCCCCAGGAGCATTTCCTTCCGCCCTTCTCGTTGTGGTTGTACCCACCGCATGCCCTTCACCGTCGGTTAGTTCCTCATTTTTCTATCTTCTTTTCACATTCGTCGGTCAGCCGTTCCACCTTCTCCTGAGGAAGACTGACCTCACCCTTCAAAGAGCGCACCCTCCTCCGCAGGTACGCGCCGTCGGCGTGTTAAAGTCCGTCACTCGGCCCCTCGTCCTTATCGGTGATTTCCATTCTCTTGGATTCATCTATTCGCGCGTCGTCGCGGGAGCGGGCAACAACACAGAGGCCGAATCCCTCGCGGTCGCGCTACCCTGGGGCCCTCGTCGTTTTGCGCCCCTGCCGGCGGCGGAGGCGATGTGGTCTGTGTGCCCGGTAATGTTCCGGTATGTCAACTTGCCGAGCGCGCTCGCAGGGGCCGCAGAGGAAGAACACGACATTTCGTCGTTAGACCTCACCCTCTCGCCGCCGCAGCACTGCAACAACAGCACATTTCAAGAAGATCCCGGGCAGCTGATGGTTGTATTTTGTCCCTTTGGCCTTCCCCAAGATCTCACCGGTTGCATCTCTTCTTCACCAGACTCATGAACGCATCCGCGGGCCTGGTGGTCCACCTCCGGTTGCTCGATGACGACGCTACGCGGGCCCGCTTTACAACCCGCGGCTACACCGGTACTGGGGTATCCCTCCCCTGCACCGTAAATGTTTTTTGTTGTTTTCTTTCACATTACCATCTTTGTTTCTGTATATTCGCTGTGTCGTCAACGGATGTTACAGTCCCGGTGCCACTCACTCTTTCGCATCCCACATCGGACACAGGCGACGCGGCGTGACAAGGAGCCCCGCAAGAAGGTGAGGCGAGTGGTCTTGACAGGTGAGAGCCCACCAACTTTTCCGAAAATCTCCGCAACGGATCGGCAAACTGATGAGCACCAAGGAACCGACCAGCCACCGTTTAGCTATAGTAGAATATCAGATCCATCGGGGTTTCCCAGGGCGTAGTCCTACACCCTGAGAACCCATATTTACCTCGTGCTCCCCAGAACACGATGCCTAGGTCCGACACAGCTCTTTGAAGTTACAATGAATGTTGGTACTAAATCCGTCGTTTAGATATACCTTCGGCTTCTTATGACACAAAACTGAACAACTTCTGTTATTTCCTGACTAGTCCGAATGGATTTGGACACAGGTTAAATCCCATTTTTTTTTTATAACTTTATTTGTCTAGATATAAAATCAGTAAGGTATCTCGTTGTATCTCAACTGCTTCTCTTGTTCCATATTTTTGCATTCACCATATTCATAAAACAATGATCCAAAGACAAGTAAATATCGATCAGTTTGTGAAAAGCGATCGTTAACAAATCTTAAATTACAACGTAACGAAATTATTCAATAGCTTAAAATTGAGCATTATCGAACTACGTAAAAAAAGGCCGCAATGTTTGTAAAAAAAACTGAATAATTATATTATAATTCACCAATATCTCTAGCAGAATAGCGCGATTTTCAATTTAAGAAAGTTACATCGTAAATGTTAGTTTTGCACATTTGCGATGCTTCCTACTGTCAACTCTACATCGAGGGCGGCTAAGATCCTTCCTAGTCCATCGACAGTCTTAGTAACCAATAGAAACAATATTATTACCCTCACTTTCCCTGCCAAAAACTTTCATCAACAAATTCGATGATCCCGTGCGCTAGACACATCCTTCTCTAGCTCTCCTCCGACACAGCATCGTCACTTTCAAGTCAGTTCGTTCTCGTCATCAGAGCAGTCAACAAGTCTATAACGGTACCACGCTTAAATCATTAAGTTTTCTAATCTCTAACTGCATACATCGAGAGCTCTGACGAATGATGTCGCTCAGTCCAACGAATTCATTGAGAGATATCGTAAAGTCGAGTCGAAATTCTCTGTAACACATTAACTGTACTCATCGCCAAATACTTTGTGACGCTCAGATCTTTGTACGATTGATTGTTAAATATACACGATATATAAACCTATTAACACAGTGTTAAATTCATTAAACCACCACTGTTATCTTAATCGAAACAAGGGGAACGACTACTTCGCGGCGTTGATTAGCCGAATCGTAGCGAGAATTTACGACTCCCGTTGAAGCGTATCATCACGATCGCGTCTCGTTGCAAACGGTCGAAACAAACCGGATGTGTTTGTTTACTTCGAAGGTTCGGAAGTGCAAGAACATGAAATTATTGGTTCGCTGTCTCAGCAATCTTTCTGTATTATCACGCCGAAGCCCTTCTGCGATGACCAAACCGCTCTGCTACTTTAAAGTAAAAGATATTTCGAATCCTTGAAGTAAGATCGAAAGTAAGAAAAAGCAGAATATTATTTATAACTGCTTTATTAGAAAAACTTGATATAAATCAAAATGAAAATAGCGATAACTTGGGAAAATCAAAAGTGTACAGCATATGCACGGAGACAAATGCTAAACGACCTGGAGGCCCTTTCGACTTTCGTCACATCTTAGATGTAGTTAATTCTTAGTCATCTACCAGCACTATCAAAGCTATAAAAATAGGAATACCAATGATGTATAATGTGGTTGCTAGTAAAAGAACGAAACGAAGAAGAACTTAACTTTGAATGCACAATTCAAGCGAGCTATGCTTTGCTTTGGAAAAATGGAAGAACAGACATAATGTTTATAAATTAACATGTTGATCACTCATCGATATTGAATGTGTACAGGGGCTAATGTTTACGTATCGACGTAAGAGATTGACATTACACCTGTAGCGGCACATGAGTAGAGGACAAATCAAATTACGTTGTTTTTTTGCCTCGGAGTATCAAGTCGTTTGGATACAAGTAATGTAAGAATAAATAGATTCCGGGAAAAACAATGTCGCCGCTACGCACAACTGTCGAACAAAGACGAATTTGAATTTTCCGCCCCCCCCCCCCCCGGACAGTATAAATAAACCGACGCAACCAAAAAGAGTTTAGTATCTACGAGTTTCTTTCTGTATCAACGAGCTATCTAAGTGTTATCTACCGAGGTATCTACGAGTATCTGCGAGCATTCTATCGAGTATTAATTAGTAATTTTATTTTGCGATTTATACTCTGTACGAGCGACTCAGCAAATATAAAGCATTAAATAGCGTAGTAGGAAATTATCTTTAGGTAACATTAGTGATGTATGCCTGAAAAAGGCAAACGCGCGTAGAGTCTGTGGTTTCAGTTTAATGTTCATACCGATGCGGTTATCTCTTCCTGGCAGACGAATAGTGTTTGTCTAACTCCATATTACGACTCATCTTCTCTGAATAGAAATTCGTAATACTCGCAAGTTTTATATTTCAAGTCCTGGCATAATCATTCATTGGTTCGGTGTAATTAATACTTGGTTTGGTACATGCCGAAATTCGTTTGATTCGTTTAGAATTAAAATAGCCAATGAATGATTTTGATGGGAATTGTGTTCTTCTATACGAAGAAATGTCAATAAAAAGATATTTCAGTTTCCACTGAAGGGAACAAATTATTGAAGGGTTTGAGGATTTCGAATTTTGCAGAAAAACAAGTAGTGCGCAGTTTTTTATGATAAGCGATTTACTCGGTAATTAAAAATAATTAATAACATTTTTTGTTTAAAAAGAATGAAATTGAAACTAATCAATTATCAAATGTATTAGGTGCTATTTTAGACATTTTACACAGTACTGATTTAGAAGTTATAGCTAAAAATGCTAAAAATACGTTTACATTTTATGATATCGACTTTGGAAAAGGTGGAAAATGTCTCAATTTGACGTGTATATTTTTCTTTTTGCTATGTTTATCGATTTTTCGGAAACGGCTCGATCAATCGAGATGACACGTTTTGCTTCTTGTAAGAAATAATTTCCCGTTGATTTAGTTACAAAATATTCTTCCATTTATTTTTTATAAACTATTCTTTTTGCAAAAATCCAATTTTTATGCATACAAATTCGTCAGTTATTCTGGATTGGATCGAGTTATCGACATGAAACTTTTCGCATCTTTTAAGGGTAGTCCATTGACAGGTCCCGTTTGTAAAATATCTCCAATTTGTTCATTGTTAACTATTATTATTGCAAAGAATTCGTTATTTATCAATTTCAGTTACGTCTGCTCAGTGATTGTTCTGCAATTGTTGGACTCATAACGAGACGATTCTAAAACAACAGCCTAGGCAAGTAGTTTGACATCGCGTTTTTCAATCTAGGTTTCAACTCGTGTTTACGTTGCAAGAAACATTGGTTGGTTGTTATTGTTGCTGTCGTATAATCGAAATTTCTTGACATAGCTGCGGACATCGTATTTTTTCTTAATATTTTAGAGATGTACGGCCAGAATAAAATAATCTTCCACTTGCTTATATTAATTTTTACTGTGCATAAGTAGTCATGCATTATGTTGAATACTTGTTGTAGATGGCTTTCGGATTTTAATGATTTATTGTCTCTCACGTATATTAGTAGATCATTCGCGAATGGTATCGCTTTTTTATTTTTATCGCTATCTGTACCGCATATCGCTTATGTATAAACTAAATAAAATGGGGGAATTCACGGTTTCTTGTTATAGGTCGTATTTAATTTTAGATACTTTGGTTGAACTGTTCTGACTGTCACGTAAAATTGTTTGATACGTAACATGTTCTAAATTATTTCTATTATTTCTTTGGTGCGGAAATTTCTTTTCGTGAGATTAAAGAAAGGTCCATCCAGCCCGAATGAGTTGAATGCCCCCTTTAAATCTATGAACATCACACGGATGCCATCGTTCGCGTTTCTTGTCCAACAGATATTTGGTGTGAATTTTGAAATTGCGTGTATTCTTGAATGTATGAATTTAAAGTCAAATTGAATGTGTAGATTCGAATATTTTACTAATATTGGGCAAGAGGTGGCTGATAAGATTATTGCTGCCTTTTCTTTCTAATGCTACTACTTGGTTTCTTGATAGTAGTAGATTATAAAGGTGGTAAGCTTTTTAAGACTAGTAGGGATATTGTCAAATCTTGATGATTTTCTATCATTCAGTTTTATGAAGGTGGACTTCAGCTCTTTTTAATTTGTAAAAAGATTCGATGGGATTAAATTTGTGTCTCGTTTGGAAGCTATATTTATGTTGCTGAATATGCTTATATTTTTGTTGTTACGTTTGTCTTTATCCATTTGTTGCTTTATTTTGTTCATTGGTTTGCTCATATTTGCTAGTTGTTTTTTCATGTTTCTATTTCATGGATTGCTTTAAGGCGTGCTACAAGTGTATTTAGTTTATCACTTAATTGCCGATTTGTATGACGTCAAGATTTATATTGCCTTTGACTATCTCTGAATTTCAGTTTGCTACCTTTAGGATGTCTATGTTATCGTGTTCTTTAGAGCGTCTTTACTGTCAGTTGGTGGGGAAAGTTTTTCGGTACTCTTCGAAAGTTGTATACTATTATTACGTATAGATTATTTATTGATGTTTTTATCTTTATCTGTAAGACGCTGGTTTCGAACGTCGTCTTTTCAGTGTCATTTGACTGTACGACTTTGTGTTTAGCATCATTCTGTATTAGAATTCCAGTTCCGCCAACTTGTTTAGCATTCGATCTATCGATCCTCACGAACGTGTAGTTCCTGAAGTTAATTACGCCTCTTGCGTTTAACCCCTTAACCTACGATTTACGTTCGAGAATTTTGGACCGAAAACGTAAACAAGCACGCGCAGCCTTCGAGCCATTCGCACGACTTGTGTAGTACGATGATCGGGCCAATCGTAAATATTGCGGGCATCGCTCGTGGTACGGCGGTCGCGGTTTGCGAACCACCACAATTTTCCCCACCACAAATAGCACAGACAAGGCTCCTGATATATTCTTATTATCTCTTCGTATCGTGATCAGTTTCAAGTCATTCTTGGTCACATTCGCAAATCGAAATTTATTTGCATAAATTATAGAGAAGCATCCCCACAACATGTTTTCAAGAAAAAGATTTCGTGATGAGAGCAGTGAGAATTGTGCTAAAAATTCCTCTACCGAAAATGAGAGTAGCGATATTATACGTTCTGTTCGAAAAAAATGCATGCGATTAGTTATTGATGATACTTCTCACGACGAGCAACTATCAATGCCCTGGCTTTGAATGGTCCGTGAGCGGGTGAGCAGCATACCAACTGCTCCAGAACTGTCCTGGGGAGATGGTAGGGCTTCGAAAACACCCTGTTCGACTTAAGATGAGTGACAGCCCCTGCAGGCCTAACTAATACAGGTAGCAAGGTACTGGGTACCTTGCGCGCTGGTTGGACGTAACCTCTACCCCTATGGTCCTAGGGGACCCGGGTCCAGTAGGGCGAAAAATTAGCGTCGAGGAATGAGCTTGTAAAACAAAAGACACATTAGTTATATTTTATGTTTCTTCGAGCCTGACCATCTGGTGGATCCATCAAGTGCTAGTACATTCGCTAAAAGTGCTAGTGTATCGCAATATTTGGAAGACGTGGACCCATCACGCAAAGGAAGTTTTTAGCTGATCGATGAAACTAGCTTCGATCATGGACACAATCACACGTCGTCGCTGCTTCGGTTAGCCTATGTCACGAGAACAATCACAAAAGCTGGAATCTCTCAGGAGAAGGCGCATCGCTCGATACCTTCAGCGCCCTCATCGCCATTTTTTCGATGTCTTCCATTGCGGTGGGAATTTGATGGTACGCGCGAACGAGATCAATTTTCAAGAATATATACTTACCATGCAAATTCTGCGCGAAGTCTTCAATGTGCGGTGGTGTGTATCTGTCCGGGATGGAGCGAGCGTTCAATACCCGATAGTTGCCGGACGGTCTAATTCCTTCGTCATTCTTTGGCACAATGTATAAGGGCGATGCCCACAGGCTTCGCGATCGTTGCATCACGCCTTGCTCGATCATAACTTCGAATTCCGCCTTCGCCAGCTTGAGACGATCGGAGGCGAGGCGGCGTGGTTTGGTGTGGACGGGCGGTCCGGACGTCTTATTAATGTGGTGTTCCACCCCACGCCGAATATTGTTTCTTCGAAACACTGGCGGTCTCGTCAGGTCAGGAAATTCCGCCAGAATTTTATGATATATTGTATTTCCGGTGATTGTTTTGATCGATGGTACGTTGGCCGTGGCGTCGAATCCTTTAGCTGATAGCCGAGTGTTTTTGTCGAGGAGCCGTCTGTTGCGTAGGTTTACCAGCAAACGGTAATGACTCAAACAATCGACGCCGATGATGAGCATTTGCACGTCAGCCACTATGAAACGTTATTTGAACGTTCGGTGTAGCGATAGGTTAAGGAAGACGGTGACGGTGCCGTACGTGGCGATTCACGTTTCATTAGCCGCGAATAGTTCGTAGTCCGATTTATTCGTATGTCCACGGATCTTATTACGCGGATCGAAAGTAACATTCTATATTGCGTAAAACATTTCAGTTTACTTAAATCATCGAATCACATAAAGAATCTGCACACAATATAAAGATAGATAAGTAATTGTATATTAGAGCAAATAACACAGGATTTATCCGAAAACGCGATAGTTTTACCTAACGGTAGTATACATACACAAATCGAAAATATAGGGAATCAGATACAAGCAGTAAGAGCTTGCATTGTGTGTCACAGTTTTTTAATTAGTAACAACAGAATAATGATAATCAGTTCACATTCAATACTTTGTTGAACGCATTCACATAAGATTTTTCTATGAGATGCATTACATAGGTAGGCATACTGTATATGTACTGAATCGTAAATATGTTTCAGGAAAATCATTTTTAAAGAAAATGGAGGATTAATGTATGGGCAGGAATAGTTGGTTTTTACATCATCCATCCATATGTCTTGCCAAACAAAGACGATGGAACATTGAATATGCAATTTTTATATGATGAATTGCCGTCGTTATTCACAGATGTATCTCTGTCTGTCTCATATGGAAACTAATTTCCCTGCATGATATAACACCGTCGCAATGTTCGACAGTTGTTAAATGTACAACACGAACGTTGGATAGGTCGAGACGGAACAATAAATTAATCGGCAAGGATTCCTTGACCGAACTTATTACCGTGTCTGGAGGCGGTACCACTTCTGCTCCGGTGGAGGTCGTTCCGACTTTCCTTTTCGCGAACATGGCATGGATATGCGGCCAATTGTCGCTACAGCCTGAAGATCGCCGATCCAAAATGGGTGGATAAGGACCGGACTAACGGTCGCATCGGATAAATTCTGCCAAGAAGTAGGAGAAACTTCAGGTAGCACGAAATGGATTATTCCACAAAGCAGAGCCCGAATTATAGTCCCGGAAAGGAGCACTGCAGGAAGTTCGGAACAAAAGACCATAAGATAGGATTGCAAAAACGAACACGTGCACTTCGTTACGCCAAGGGACAAACAAAAATGGGCTGCGTTATTGGGTCGCTTTCGGGACCTATCAGTACAAATATTGTACAATAATTCGCAACCATACTGGCAGCATTCGGTAACAACGATACATTTGTCTAACTTGGATCGAGAGAAGGAAAATGAAAATACCGATACTGCATATACAATTGAGAATCTTGCAAAATGGACATACAACTCGTTGTGCTAAACTTTTGAAGATATCGAAAGTTATAAATTGTGACGATGCCGTAATATACTTCTCTTAATAATGTGATATCAAGAACAATCAGACTATGAAAGAAAAATCATCTGGACCTCTAGCATATATATTTAATATGCTATGAAACGTTGAAATATGTAACTGAAATGTATTTTCTGTAAATTAATAAATCTGAAACAAACTCATTTACTGAATTTGATACATATAAAAGAAACAGGCATCTTTAAAACGAGAACATTTTATATATGAAAAATAAACTACTAATAATGGTCAATTATAGATCAAATTACTATTGATTAAATTTTAGCAAATATAGAGAATCATTTGTATCTTTTTAAACGAAAGTAGAGTTACGTCGAGAACAAGAATTTATGTAATTGAATTTAAACTGAATTAAAACTTGAAAATTTCATATGAAATAAGTAAGACGAGAAAAAATCCGATTATTATAAAATCACTTCTTTTGTCTTTTAACTTTCAACGGTATCTGTTATTCCCTACAACAACATAGTGACTTGCAACATAGTGAACCGAAAGATATGCGCATAAATCATATTTTGCAGAATTTTTGCTACAAACGTGACGATGATCGCGAATGAACTCTTGTTTCATGCAAATGAAATTCGAATATTTATAAAAATACTGTTACTCTTATGTTACTGTTAAAAGATAGAAAATATCGCGGCCGAAAGGTTTCGAACAGCTATGGTTCTAAGAACGAACAATCATCAGCATTAATTCTAACAGCAATGAATTACATTTTTTAAAATATTTCAAGCCTTCGTAGCAATATTAAGATATTTCATTGTAATACTTCGTTACGTGTTAAAATCGTTCACAATTTCATACATGTATGTATATACAGGGTGCGCCGTTAGAATTCGGACAGAATTCAATTTGTAGTTCCCACCATATTAGAATTCAGATGTTTGTGCTGATTGACTCTGAAGTTAGTTAAATATGTCAATAAGTCTTCTATAACCTCAAAATGACAGAACTCGTTAAGCAAAACCCAGAATACGATAGAAGAGCGGCGATTATAGAAAGTCTTCGCGCCGGGAGAACGCCGGTCGAAATTATAAAATTCTTTAGCTACCCAAGATCGACGGTATACGACATTGCTAAGAGATACGCAGCCTCAGAGTGGTTCGAGAAGGGTTCTCCTTCTCCGGCGAGAAAAGTTCAGCGTTGTCTCAAGTGAGGGCGACGTCATGCCTCCGCACTTCTTCCAAAAAGGCGAAAGAATCACAAAGGAGGTTTATTTGGAGGTCCTGAAGACAGTAATAAAGCCGTGGATGGAAATTACGGCTTCTGGAAGGCCGTATTTATTTCAACAAGATGGCGCACCTGCTCACACAAGTCATCTTGTTCAAAATTGGCTCTCTGACAATGTGGACATGTTTTGGTCGAAAGATTTCTGGCCTCCTAACAGTCCCGACCTAAACCCATTGGACTATTACGTGTGGGGCGTTATCGAGAGACAAACTAATAAATGCAGGCACCCCAACGTCAACTCCCTACGAGCTGCTATCGAGTCAGAATTCGCGACAATTAAACGCGACCAGTTGAAGTCAGCGTGCTCGCGCTTTAGAGCAAGAATAGAGCAGGTCATAGAGGCAGAGGGTGGTTACATAGAATAAAAGTTCTCAGCAAGGACCCTTTAAATGAGATATAACAACATTTTCATGTGTTTTTGTGTATTGACTTAAATAAACAACTTTCTGCACAAAACTTCTTTTGTCCGGATTCTAACGGCGCACCCTGTATATTACATTCGTAATAAAGTACTGTATTTTAACAGTCATGGTAACGTTAACGCTTTAATCTTTTAGCAGTATTACAGAAGTTTTGTAGCAGTATTTTCAGTAATAAACGTACTAATAAGGGGCGCTGAAAAAAAAACAAAGCAGTAGCCAGAAGGGCTACAAAGATTCGATCGTCTTCCACTCTATATAAACCCGATCAACACGCCGAGAGTGGAACTGAATGTTCTTGTTTCGCAACGCTAATTTACTACTAATATTTATGAAGCAAAAAATTCTCAAAATCAAACGCGAAGAGTGCTTTGTTATATCTGCAATATCAATTAATCTATCATTAAAATAAAAAAAAAGAAAAGTCTGAAAATTCCCGAAACTTGAGACGCAACGCTAATAAATTTAAATCTACGCACTCGTAATTAAACAATACGCAACACTAATAGCGAGGGATCGTACTGCAACCATTTAGGAGGTTGCTGATGAACGATCACACTTGCACAGCTCTTGCAGCTGTATCGTGTGATCCAGGAACAGTGCCCGACAAATGCAGTCGGAGGGTTTGGGTATTTTGTAAACGCAACTCTACTTAACAAAACGCGTTCATTCGTTGTCGCAACGCTAAAGGGAAAAATAAGTAGAACTCGCGATGAAACAATATCGCAACGCTAACTCTTAAAGTGAATTTAATGAAAATAATTATTTAATATATGAAAAAGCTTTTTTAAATATTCTGGTATTGCTACTTGCAATACTATAAAATAAAGTGAACACTTTTATAATCTAATTTCAAACAATAGAAAACAGGAAAAATTCTAAAATTTGCAAAAGGCAATCGCGATATCGTAATTCGCAACTCTAAAGCAAACGCGATTATCATTTTATCGCAACTCTAATTCAAACCGTAATCATATTCTCGCCACACTAATGCAAAGCCGCGATGTTATTTCGCAACTCTAATACAACCCGCAATTAATTTATCGCAACACTAATAAGAAAAATCACGAGTGGAGGGCTGACATATCGCAGTGCAACCATTTAGGAGGTTGCCGATGAACGATCACACTTGCACAGCTCTTGCAGCTGTATCGTGTGATCCAGGAAAAGTGTCCGACAAATGCAGTCGGAGGGTTTGGGCATTTTATAAACGCAACTCTACTTAAGAAAACGCGATCATTCGTTATCGCAACGCTAACAGGAAAAATTAATAGAACTCGCGATGAAACAATATCGCAACGCTAACTTTTAAACTGAATTTAATGAAAATTACTACTTAAAATATGAAAAATATTCTGGTATTGCTACTTGCAATACTATAAAAATAATTGAAAAATAACATTTTTATAATCTCATTCTAAACAATAGAAAACAGGACAAATTCTGATACGTATAGTTCTATAGGAAATTCTAAAAATTCATAATAAAAATTGCAAAAGGCAATCGCGATATCGTAATTCGCAACTCTAAAACAAACGCGATTATCATTTTATCGCAACTCTAATTCAAACCGTAATCATTCTCTCGCGACACTAATAAAAAGCCGCGATGTTATTTCGCTACTCTAATACAACCCGTAATTAATCTGTCGCGACACTAATAAGAGAAATCGCGATTTGCCCAATAGGACGATGGACCGATATATACATCGGTCAAAAAAACAAAAACTACTACTACGACTAAAAATACTAAAAGCGAGCATAGTGACAAAGTAGTAACAATAATGACTTCCCATGCTCTGGATGACCCAGAGGATGGGGAGCCATTAGTAGTTGCCCTCTTGAGTGGCAGTTTGCCGGGCCTCTTCGGCTTATAGCCTCTTCTTTCTTCGGGCGCAATGCCCGCTGAAACTTAAATCTAAGCTCGAGACTTCTAAATCGCAAACAAAAAAAAAATTTGAAAATAAAAATATAAACCGCGGAAGCTGATTGAAGTGCACATGGACTGACCAACGATCACAGCGGTGACCGTTGCTCACTCGCACGTGCGTGCTCGAGCGATAAACGTTCGTTTCGAGCCCACTCGCGACCGCGACCGCGAAATTCGAAAAATCGAAAGGAAAAACCAGAGACAAGAACATGCTCTACTCGTGCCAGTTTCACCGTCGATTTTTCAAATAAATTTCCAGAAACAGGTTGGTCACACGAAAACGTGCCTACCCGACCAGAGACTGTGCCAACCTGCCCGGCCCTACCTACTTATAATTAACAGACATACCAGAAAGTATACTACCTATCCTACCTAGCGCTATATTTAAAAATGGCAAAACAGGCACACCAACACACCCGCTCCACGGTTCTCACACAAACGCCCGGGTGCAAAGGTCCTACACTAGAGAGGACGTCCCGGGACGCCTCCGACACCCGAGCTTAACACAACATGCATACTCTAAGGTACGTACCTTTTTCCTGAAATCGACTGACGAAGGCTAGTGACCATTGCGTAAAACGTGATAAACACGTCTGAGAAAATGATATCGTTAAAATAAATGTAAGTAAACTTGGAATTATAATTGTAATTTACGGCAATATTAAAAGCGTGGTTGCAGTTAATCGCGTGGATGATATTATCAGAAATTGTGATTGTATCGAGACGTAAATTGAATCGATATATGTCTCGACATTTTTAGTATTTGAGATTGTAACGAATGAGAAGAAAACGACGCAATTCCACGGCACAACAACACACATACATAATGTGGAAAATACGTCGTGCACGATACACTAACGCTTCGTCAGTCGTTGAGAAATTATTACATTACTTAATTCTAGATCATCGTGCCCAATGTCTTTCTCCCATTCAAGTAGCACCTGGGCACGTGAATGAGATCCTGACAATGGGCACGAAAGAGGTTAAACCTGAAAATCCTGATCTAAAAAGATGATTAGTTTGTGTAATTTTTATTTAACGGACTAACGTTCTTTGATTTTATATTTTACTACTTCGTTTCTGATTAAATTTACTTTATTAATTTAATAGTAACTAAGTAACTCTACTTTATTAATTTAACAAATTAGAGCAAAATTTTAATATTGCAAAAAAGGTAGCGTTAATTGAAAAGGATTGAGGCTCGATCAAATGGAATTATTAACTCTAAATATATTATTAAAAAAGAAATAATCTCAGGCGATCTTTTTATCAAAGCATATATTCGAAAGTGTAGAAGCAGTGTTCAAAATTATTGCTTTGATTCAAAAATCTGCCTGTCGCGAAGTGCCTTCTTGCACGTAAAATATCACACATTCTTGTACGGAAAAAATGAATTTTAACTCATATTTTAAATTCTTGCCAAAGTGAAATAAACGAACGTGACTTAATATTGTCACGATCGATTCATAGCTAAAAATCAAGTATATTTATGTCATACAGGTATATTCGTGTAGATATTTGCCATTTGCAAATATTCATACGGAATATTAACATGCGTATTTATAAGTAACACGAATATATTTTCAAGTGCATATGTTGAACCTGATTATTAAAAAACTAATTATTATAATCGCGATGTGCAAGAAGACCTATCTTAAACTAATAAATTTGAAAAAAGAATATTATTACTCACGGGTATGAAGAATACCCGCGGTCACTATGCTCGCAAAAAATTCTACGTAATACAACCAGTCACTCGTGCCGATTCGGACCTTTCATCCTACGACATGATTGAGTGACCGGAGGAACAGAAACGCATGCGACTCACCGTTCGAAGCGGAGAAACAGAGGATAAATATCATCAGGAACTGTGTAGGGTCCAGTGGTGGAAATGGAGGTTACGAAGAATCTGTTACAGAACAAAACACGATGAGTGATTGCTGATTATTTAAAAGGTTGAAGATAATGAAAAATGAAACTTTATTAACTGTAGTAACTTTAGTAATAATAAAGATTGAAATACTAATAAACTTTAGTAAGTATAAAAACTGAAACTCTAATATGAAAGTAAAAAATCTAGAAATTAAGAATCTAATGATTTCTGAAATACGTTAGTCATTTGTTTCATAATTCGGTATTAAGACTTCAACACTTATTTTATTTTAATGAAAGAATTACCCCAGAAGATTCTAATCTGCCAAATTTTCAATCAAATTGTATTTCTTAATTAATAGTGATCAAAAAAAATATACAGAATAGACATAATTGAAATACGATATGTAAAGATACTTACATTCCTGGCTTTTGAGCCACTGTTAGAAGATTCCCAAAGAAGGTAAAGAAGTTGAAGCAGTGGTATGTCTATAACCAAACATAAGATATCATTAATATCGTTAATACATAATAACAAACTCGAAACTTTACCAATAATTAAGAATATACTCTAATAAGTATGTAAATTGGAACTCTAATATAAAAGTTTGAGAACAAAATATTCAATGATTTTTTATACGTATCAGACAGTTTTATTGTACTTTAATGCTAAGATTTTAAGACTTTAGGACCTAAAGAAGAAGGTGAGTGAAACAGATCCAAGATTTAAAAAATCAGTGTTCTTTATAACAATTGTCCGAGATTTATGATAATGAACTTGGGCTGGAAGTGACAACTAGTCGCTAAACGCAGCCGCGGTCACGAGATGAACGTATTTACCTAACAGAGGTATGGAGTAATTGTATAGCTCTCCTTAAAAAAAAATATTTGTAGCGGCACTCGACAGTAAACATTCCAACGATTTCTGCCCCGTGGCTAACCACATACAGACCTTATTCTTCGGGCAAGATGATTAGCAGATGTCGATACATCTCCACGGTACCTGATCAGCTAGCCTGAGGACCGGCTAAAAATCTTAGGATTTGGTTAACTAAGGTCCTTCAAACGGACAATCAGTCTTTATCCTAACATTCTGTAAATCTATCACCTACTACGGGCAGATATGGGAAATCTGCTTTTCTCGCGAATGGCGCTTCCCGCTCGCAACTCTCTTTCAAGGTCGGCTTGTATCCTTCTTTAACCACCAACATAGAAATTAACCAATTAACAGCAACGTCCACTTCCCTCACTTTCCGAACGCAGGTTTTCCTCGACGAATCCGATGATCTGGTGCCGTGAGACATCATAGTTTTCCTCTGCAGCATCGCCGCGACGGAAAGGAACATTCTCGCGCGATCTTCAGCGAATAAAACAACGTCTTTACGATCAATGAATACTTCACGTTTTTTAAACAAAGAGTCCGGTTAGACTTTGGAGGAAAGTACCTTTGCTATACCGTTGACCGTAGATTCGTTATCGAACCTAAGACCATTGTCATTAGCGTCCAATCACAGCGGTTACTTGTTAATTCTGTAATATCCACACTTGTGCTAATAAACATTACCTTGATTGTATAATAACGATGGCTAATTCCAGTGAAGATTCATTCCACGCCCCTAACTCTAATCCCCCTAACTCCCCTAATAAGAACCTGACATATATATTACACTTATTGTCCGAGAAAATATATATTACGTTATAAATATATATTGCGTATATTCTCAATAAAGAAAGAATTTTCGTTGGAAAGTGATTTTGACGAAAGTACCATTACGCGACGGTATGATGTAGTCATACAATAGTTTAGATTTACATTTTTAATGTTACAGTTAATGATTGAACTTAAATCGCTACAAAAGTGGTACTTTTATACAATATATAATTTTTTCCCTTTCTTCAGGGGAAGAGTGCGAGAACGAGTGTACTCAATGCGGTAGGAGCGTTGGCTGAAATAACTGGTTTTGTTATACGATATTGCTGTGCAAAAAATACCTAAAACCTATAAATGGTATATAATGGCTAAATATAATATATATTTAACATAATCTCAGGCACTTACGTTCGAAGCAATTTAATTTTTCTGTTTGAACCAAATCGGGCAACCGTATGTCAAGATCAGCTTTATTAGAAATTTGTGGCAGAGTATTTTTACTTTATTATTTAGTTGTTTGCAGTAGATTCGTATGTTTGTTCGATTAGAAATCCAAATGTATATCTAAATAGCGAACGACCTTTTTGTGAGGAATGAATATGCTGCTACTGTATCGTAGATGTCGTGTAGGCGGAATGTTTTTTACATCTGATATTTTGGAAATGTACAGCTCGAATAGAATTGTCCTGAATTTGTTTATATTAATTTGTGATTTCGAAATTGTTTTTATTACGTGGTGTAAAAAGCTTTTTTTTCGAGCTTTAAGAAAGAAATCCAGCTAGAATGTGTTAAATGCCCTCTCTAAATCTATGAATACCGCTTCGACCCAATCACTCGCGTCTCTTGCCCAACAAATGTATGTTGTGAATTTTCTAATTGCATGTATCATTGAATGTTTAAAGTTGAAGCCAAATTGAGTGTCCGGAATTAGATTATTTTCAGTGTATATAGTGTTATTTATCATAGATTCAGATACTTTATTAATGTTGGGTAAGAGACTAATTGATCAATAGATCTGGCAGGATCACAGTTGCTTTTCCTTCTTTTTTTTTTTAATGCTACTGCCTTTCTTGTTTTCCAGAATGGAAAAATATTTGGCGTTTAGGCAATTGTTAAACATTATGCTGCAGGAGTAGATGTGTGAAAGGTGTGTAAAGATGGTAGGTAGGTTCTTTTAAATCTATACTACCGTATCAGCCATATTTATGTAATAAACATCTGTGCGACAACCATGAACAACACTGGTGAAGACTCATTAAACGCCCTTAACGCCAACCCGACATATATATATATATATATAATCACTGGTTGACATCGTTATTCGATTCGCTCGGTTTATTTCCTGTTTTTTTTTTACATTCGATTTTAGCACCAGCTTTTTTAAAACTCTGGCAATTAGTTAACAGAATGTGATTTAATCATGGAATAGGTCCATTTATTTTGCTTGTAATCCGAATAATTTCAATCGTTCGAGTAGTTTTGTGTTTTTCAAGTATCTCCAAAGCAGTTCAAGTACTTTTCAATTATTCAAGTATCGTCTCCTCCCCCCGTTTTTCAAGTATGTATTCATTTTCCAGAAACATTGATTCAATAATACTTGCCGCTACTGCGTTTTGATTTTTAATTGTGAATTTTTGGAGTTACCGGCACTCGATTGGTTTTTCAAGTTAAAACGTCTCTTATATTATCATCACTTTTTACACGTTATTTGCTATTAGAGTTATTTGCTATGACGTTGAGACTAAAGTGGACTTACTTTGTAAATTCTTTTGATATTAATATAACGTTTCGTTTCAATATTAAATTGTTGCAATCTATTTTGATAAATCTTTTATTATTTTTATTTATTATCGTAATTCTGCATATTTTACAATTTTGCGGGTAGAAATTCTAATAAAAATATTTGAAACCTAAGAGATTGCTGAAGCAAAAATATAATTTCTCGAAAACAAAGAACCAAATACGCCCAATTCATTTTCCAGCCTTTTTACCGTCAATAACTAATAATTTACCACCAAAAGCATGTACACCCAACTCGTTCGAGGTATCGCAGTTCTTGATTTCTACTTGTAAGCTATATTTACGCAATGTAACCTGAAAAGAATTAAAGGGTGATCAAAAAGCACAGGCTGCTTTCAATCAAATGATCTGCATGAAAATTGCAATCATTCTAATGCAAAAACTCGAGTAAATGTCTCTAAAATAGCAAAAATACATGCATTTGTCAATTTGTCAATCAAATAGTGCGAAAAGTTAGAGCTAGCCAAAAAGTTTCCACGCCTTTATGTTGATCGTGAACAACATTGATTAGAAAATGTTTAAATTAAACAGTCGCGTATAACAATGAAATTAAAAACAGATTTCATCTTTCACAAGAGATAAGAATTGCAGAAGTGAGAAAAAATAGGAATACATTTATTATACTTTTCTGAAAAATAAAATGATTTAATAAATACTGGAATGACACATACTTTTCTCTAAATGTAATGGTACTCTTGGTAATTTAAATTCGCTTCGCAATATAGTCATATGTGTTAAATTTTTATAACATAATTTGATTATATAAATTATACGAAGATCGCAGGATAAAATCAAACAAACAGCCACTACTAGTTACGATTTAGAAGCTTGCGCTCATAGCAGTTAAATTACTTCAGTTCGAATAAACTGACCTCAAGTAATGAATAACGAAGATCATATTTGCTGAAATATTGCTAATACTGAAATTTCCTTCACGCAAAAAAAAGTAGGAAATGCCCATTTTTATGAGTTTGTTTTCAATTCCCGCAATACGTAATTTATAATTGTCTAACATTTGTTTCGAGTTTCCAGACAACGTAATATCCAAGTTTAAACGAATGTACTTGTACGAACTTTGTAATCTAATACCATATTCAGTTAATTTTATATAGCTGCGTAAGGCTCTCAAAAAAGGAAGATTTGAGTAAGGTTAATAAAAAATAAAGTTTGAAGGTACAATTGAAAGAACCTCAACTTCATTTGAAACTTCAAAGAACGTTTCGTATCAAATAAAATAACTTCACACTGGTTATGCTATTGCGAATGAAGCTCAAGATTCGCGGGAAAAAACAGAATATAACGTATAATATATTAAACAAACTTCTCTTAACTTAATGCAAACAAACTACATATAAATTTAACAATTTGATAAACGTGATAATAGAATGCCAAAACGAAATAAATTAATAAACCAAAGAATAACGTTGCAATTTGGAAATGAAACAATAAAACGTTTCCTGATGATAATCTTTTTTGTCTATAAAGAACAAATGGAAATACCAAGGAGAACTCATGAATCAAAGAATAGTGTTAAGAGTAATAAAGAAAAACGCGGAGAAGCAAGAGCAAAAATATGGAAAACTTCCCCCGGTAGAAAAAAAACGAAGAGAAGGGGTAGTAGAATGTAAAATACCAGAAACTGTGCTGGAACGTAATAAAAAATAAAACATGAAACATGCTGCGACGATATAGAAAAAGAGGAGCGAAATATTCGTAGATAAAACTGAAGGAGAGATTAAGAAGAAAATACAAGTAGAAGAGAAGTGAAAGAAGTGGTGAAAGAAGAAAGGAAGAGGAAAGAGGGGAGAGGCAAAAGATGTAAAAAAAGGACGCAAATAAAGGGGGGACATCCTTTGGAAGTACCGAAAGGATGAAACACGTTTAATTAGTGAGGCGTCTCCTTTTGAAGTACCAACAGGTTTTGTTTGAAGCTTGGTGACTGCTCAGAAACTTTCAACAAATACGCTCAAAATATTCTACGAGTTTTGATATGCATACCTATGTACATGTACACACATAACACGAATATAATGTCTTCTTTGTTCAAGTTGTCTTAGTAACGAAAACAGTTTGTCTTTTTTGAAGTTGCATTTATGTCGGAGGTAAAAGGAATAAATAAACATAAAGATTGAGAAAACTAGTTAACGAAATGAGAAAGAGATAACAATATGTGAGATTATTATAAGAATTGTTTAAGAAGATTGCAAAATTATTTGAAAGTAAAAAACAGAAAGTAATGTAAATTTAAGCATAAATTTAGATAAACTGAACTTTAGGTTATTTTATAGAGCTTCGTATTAATTAGGAAAAATTTATTTTTATGCCTGCTACTTTGACAAAGAAGAAGATAAAAAATTAGAGATAGTTACAGATAGTTTTCGTCTTTAGATGCCGAAGATCTGTTGATAAAGGATAAAAAGGACATTGAAAAGATAAATAATAATAAAGAAAATTATTGATTTTCTAAGAAGGATATAAACTATTTATATTTCACCAACTCCAACTTCAACGTATCATTCGTGATTTTCATTCATTTACAATTATTATTGAAATTTACGTAATTTTAATTTAGTTTATGGTTTTTCATTCCTACCTTTTATAAATAATCTTCGTAAAGTGCATCTAGACGTTACTTAAATCAGTCTATTACTTGTACCAATGTAATGGCGCTTCTAGCGAAAACAATAATTTTATTTTAATAGCATCAAACATATAAAAACTTCTTCCATTACAGAATTTGTTTAAAGTATTTCTTTCTACTGTATCCATTACATTGAAACATTAGATCATATACTTCGTTGAACAGAAATAAATGGAAAAACATTCCAAAGAACGTATATACGCTACATCTGACACTGCCCTTTGAAAATTGATCGCGAAGAATTAACGATACGAGTCTCGAATTAAGTGGCTTCTATTTTCGTCTAGAGTGTGAGTTATCGATTCGAAGCTACTTTTTTTAGCATGAGACACGAAACATTTTGAAGTCTCATTAGCACTGTAATGATACACGATTATCGTGATTATATCGGTAAAGTTTGAAATAAGTTAAAAAATGTACATATAGAAACAACAAGATATTCAGTGTAAGTAGATATTTCGCAGAGTTTACAAAACTACTTAAACAGGACCATCTCCAATGCTTATTATAATAATTGTATTTGAGATGATTGCATTCGTGTTGTCTTTTGTTTTACTAAATTTATGGTCGTAATAAATCCTGCAATTTTTCCCAGATTGATTTCAAATTTAATTACTACATATAATCACGACCGCCGTTTCTTATTACAACATTAATGAAATTTCAAAATATTTCACGTAATACACATAATGTATCGTTCAAATGGTTCCACGAGCCATTATATTTCATACGAAAACATTTTACTTCGTTACTTCCGCTTTAAGATGGATGACGCGTGTATTATTTAGCTCAGAGATTGGAACAAACTGAAACTGAGCAGTTGAAATAATCCTTGGCAATCCGTAAATGTAATTACTTGAATATTCGCATCTTTGTTCTGTATAGTGGTGGTAGAAACAACGTTCAATTGGAAGCTCCGCTTTAAAGTAAATCCTACTTTCTATTCTGTTACTGAGTAGATGTACGTAACCAAAATCGGCTCTAACGACGACATCACACGGCAATTATCCTAATTGTCACTTTAGATGTTTCCGAATTTTCCCGAAATGTAAGCATACGTTACTGAAGCAACAAGCTGCAGATTGTTCAAAGCATTCCACGACGCAATGTGTTGTACACGTGTCGGACGATCGATTCCATGGAAATTGCACTTGACTGTCGAGTACAAATTACATGATACCACTTACAAATTAGCGCGCTTAAACCGCATCGCGACATTGATACGGTGTCTACTATCGTGGAATTAAGTTAATTAGGCTATTCGGCCGAAGGTCCAATACGATCGAAAGCTAATTGCTCCAATGTAGAAGCAGCTATTTTTTCTTCCTTCTTTTAATCTTCTTGGGAGAATGAGAAAAAAAAATCGCAGCGACTTAATAAACGATATCGATTTGAGTCTTACGTTGAATTAAAGAGAGGAAGGAAGAAAGTTGTACATAGGCAGATTCAGAAAAACATTCGGACGCTTATTCCATATTATATTACAACATAAGGTATCTTTTATATTGTACGTGTCACAGAGAATATCTTTTTCATTACCGGTGTTACGAGTAGAGCATCTTCGTAGGCAAACGAAATTCTAGTTGCAAAGAGTTAAATAACAAATAAATGTCATATATAAATCGTAGTTAAATTTCTCTGTTTATATCGCTGAAATAATTAACCTAGCTAATGATTTGACCGCGTTATTCACTGTGGATGAGTAAATCAAACATATAAAGTGACCCCCAATCAGGAAATACAAAATTATGTACACTTTACCACAAAAAGTATCGACTGATTTCTGAAATATATACCGCTGAAAATAAAAAAATTAGCAAACTGACAAAAAACATTACTTACAATGGTGGCCATTATGACGACTTATGACGAAGAGAAGTCGCTTGACGTTTCCTCAGCTTCCGCCAGCTGGCTACCTTCTTCGGCAGACGATTGAACTCGACTGAACACAGAGCACAGCGCACGGAGCCTGCTTGCACCGTTTGCGAAAAAGCAGCAACGCGCACGAGCGAGTATTGACCAATCAGGATCGCGCGAATGGCCATTATTAACCCCACGCAACCCTCGCCTAATTTTTTCTCAGATTTAAAAAGTGCCTTTGCCTGTGTGCGTATATGAGATCCATGGATACCGTGGATACCATGGAAACATACTTTGCAAGCTCCTGTTGTCAGGCAAATCTGACATTCGACGTGGTTTTCCTTTTCTAGTTTACCCCCGTGTAATACGCGATTTCCACTTCGAACGTGGGAGTATGTGCGCTCATATGGGTGTGCTTGTGTGCGTATATATGCTTTAACGAGTGAGCACATGCATATGCGCTGCAGAGCAACAGGCACGCGAGAACATCAAATCTGAGTTTATAGATTGAAAAACACATTTATAGAAAAACGTAATTTTCTCATTTATGATGATTATAGACATTATGCATTTACATATTTATGAGCTGCGACGTGTTTCGAAAGACGATTGCTCGTTAATAGAGTAAAGGTTAAGGTAGGAATGCGACAATCATTGTAACTTCTAGAAACAAAAAATGTTTATTGTTTTTATTATACGAAACTCTCAAACACAGGTATATAATAAGTTGTGTGTAAGTAACTTACGAGAATAATATGATAATATGTGTTACGACCATTCGCGGAGAGACACCGTCGCGAGGGAAACGCGTCCGACGGGAGGCGTAAATTCTCGCTACGATTCGGTTAATCGATGCCGCGAAATAGTCGTTCCCCTTGTTTCGGTTAACATAACAGGGGTGGTTTGATGAATGAAACCTGTTAACACTGTGTTAACAGGTTGATATATCGTCTATATTCAACAATCACTTACACAATAATATAAACGTCACAAAGTATTTGGCGATACGTACAATTAATGTGTTACAGAGAAATTCCACCCGACTTTACGATGTCTCTCGATGAATTCGTTGGATTAAGCGACTTTATTCGTCAGTATGCAGCTCTCGACGTATGCGGTTATACCTTAGAAACTGATTGATTTACGGGTAGAGTGGTTGTTCCACTTATTGATTGCTTGGACAATCAGAACGAACTAATAATAATATTGTGGCATTTTTTAAAGATATGTTTATGATTTTTAAAGCTACTTTCTATTAAATTCTAACGTAATGATAGAATAATGAAGTTAATATTGGTAATTGTTTTCATTCCTTTTTTCCTTTATTATTTTGATACCCTTTCTTGTATAGAATTTTGATATTAAATAACTTCTCATATCTTTGTTGAAATATCGTACATATAACATTTTGTATTAATATCTGTATTTTGTATTATAATTGTTTCAATATTGGCTATATTAAAGATTGATATGACAATTACAATGTTTTGAAATAAATTGGTATATGTATCATCCTTTTTTAACAAAACAAGGATAACGATATCGACATGTGCTGAAACAACATGTCAAAAGTTACCAGTGTCCATATAAAAGATCTAATTTTCCAACGTTAAATAGTTGTAGCGCATAGATCATGGTTTCAGTGTTAGGAACCCTTAATTAAATCCATTACGGAATACAGTTTCTGAAAAATAAATGAAATTTATGTTGCGATGTATATAACGAGGAGAGATTGGAAACCTAATCGCATTAAGCGTATACTTTGTTTAAGTATAATGAATGAAGATTGAACAATTAAACTTTATATTTAAATTTTATTTTTGATATACATATTTTTTATGAAATAAAATAAACACAAGAAAAAATAATGAAATTATGAATAATTCCATCAAGAATAATATTAATATTATTATTAAATTTTATTATTGTTAATATAATATATAATATATATAATATAAATATTATTATTAAAATTGATATTATTTTAATTTTATTTAATCAGGTAGCAATTGAATTTATTTTATAATTTTCGAAGAAAAAAGCTACATTGTTACATGTTTTTAAATTTAAAAAATTTTTGTTATGTACATTTCATAGTTACATTATTTAATATAGTTTTTCATATTACAAACCTTTTAATTTTTACTCAGTTTTTTTTTTTTTTATTAAATGTAAGTTTAGTCATTTACGAGTTTTTAACTTCTTCTTTAAATTAAATAATTATGGAATTAATTATTAAGTTACAATCCACTTTTATAAGAACATATTTTACCTGAAAGAAGGATCGCAATTTCAATTCATAAACTGAAAGACTGAAAAATTTCCCAAACAATTTCTCATATTCTTTCATTAGAACTTTTAATACAAAAATTCTCCAAATAATTTTAAAGCATTTAGTTGTTACTTGAATTTGATCAAAAGAGAATGTTTCATTTCAGTCCTTTAAATTTCTTTTTTTTCAATGTTCATCTTTTCAGAAAAATATTCGTAGATGACTTCTTCCATTTCGAATTTGGGACAGATTTTGCATGCGCATTAAATGATTATAAAACCAACGATTTTTGTACAATCTATATCAATACAATCTTAATTTTGGGTCAGCTTATCAAATTATGTAAAGCATATAAAAGCCTATGGTTCATACCACTTTGTTTTTAATATACATATGTATGATTAATGCATGGAAATATGTCTTCCATTAAGTGAATTATCTTCTTGAACTGAAAAATTAAAATTTTGTATTGAAATTAAAACAAAGTTCGCTGTTATAAAAATTTATTTCCATTTTTAGTAATGTAGAGATTTAATGTTATTATCTATTGTTAACAAACTTTACATTCGAACAGAATGATCTTATGTATTTATTTCGAATAGCACTGAATTGTTATTTATCTGATCTTTAATATATTGGCAAAGCATATTTACCTATATCTGTAGATTTCAATCTATCGTGAACAATTCGAAAATTTAATTAACAATTAATTTTTTTGAAGAAAGGTCAAATTACAGTTTTTCAGATTCTTCTCGCCTCTACTTTTTATTCGTGTTTAAAAAATTTCGCTTACATTGTTCTTAAGGTATATCCTTTCAAAGTCGGGTAGAATTTCTCTGTAACACATTAATTGTACGTATCGCCAAATACTTTGTGACGTTTATATTATTGTATAAGTGATTGTTGAATATAGACGATACATCAACCTGTTAACACAGTGTTAACAGGTTTCATTCATTAAACCACCCCTGTTACGTTAACCGAAACAAGGGGAACGACTATTTCGCGGCATCGATTAACCGAATCGTAGCGAGAATTTACGCCTCCCGTCGGACGCGTTTTCCTCGCGACGGCGTCTCTCCACGAACGGTTGTAACATTTGGTTCTTCGAGCCGGATTCATTCGTGAGTGAAAAGTGCACACCAGTAACACTCACTAAAAAATATTATTATTATGCGTTCCACATATGTAAGTGTATATACCGATATAAGTTTAAAAGACAAATTGGCTTTCCATCAATTTTTTTACCGATTCGAAAACGATAATATATTATCTGAAAATTCTCGTTCAACCGTGATTCAGTTTTTTCGTGTATTATGTACGCAAAGTAATTCCAATCTGTATTGTTTTTCGTCCGAAAACCGGGTCGTTTAGTGTTTACTCACATGAGAGTATTCGTCGCTGTCAGACGCATTAGCCAGATACATATGTAGCCCATCGGTTTCAAAGAACGTTATTATTTCAACCATAAACATGATCACGTATTAACGTAAATACTATCATAGAAAAATCTTTTCACTGTCATAAATACTTAAAAAAGAACATTATACGAAATAACGACATGGAAAATGGATATTACTCACTAACAACTGGAATAAAATCCAATTCTAAATATTCCAAAAGTTATATTATAATAAATTATTATAGTTATATTATATAAAAGTTATATTGTTAGTATATTGGCTAGAAACAATAAATGTAAATATAATAGATTTTTGTTGATACCAATTTCTACCAATGATTAATTTAATTATATTAATTAATATATATTAATTAATATTATTATAGATACGATGTTTTTACGATACTAAGTTTATAGTTTCATTTTTTTCCTGTTACCGTTACTATTGAAAAATTGTTGCTTATATTTTTATCTACATATGTAATCAAAACATAAAAGATATAACTTAGAAAAAACGAAGCTGGCACCCCGCTGGGGGTAGCCACCCACATGCTATATTTATTTTTTATTTTATTTTATTTTTTTTTCTTCACCAACGAGATATAACACTTTACCAAATGTCCACAAGGACAAATTGTAAAATAACCAAAATAAAATAAAAAACTAATCACATAAAAACAAAAAAAACAAAAAAATATGTAATCAAATATTAAATATTTTGCAAAAAGCTATAAGTTTTCATGTTCATGCTAGCATAGATAATCTGTAATAGATGAATGCATATAATCTTCTGAAAAATTGTTATACTACCTAAAATAGCTAGAAAGTTATTGAAATCTTATTTATTAAATGGTAAACAGGATCTCTAATGTAATTATTACTATACATACTTATTTCGTTCAAAAATACATAGATCTTAATATATATGTAAATACATAATAAAATATATATAATAAATGTTTTTAGTTCTTTCAATAATTTTATTATTATTTATATATGTATATTCATTTAGTATTACTTACTGCAGTATTATTTCAATCTCAAACGTATGTTTCAAATAATATATACAGGGTATATCCTGTAAGTTTAACCGCCAATTTTCAAATATTTCTGATACTCAAGTATTTCTGAGCGGCATTTCCTACAATTTCTGGAAGGAATGTTTTGCACAAAAGTTAGATAATTTTCGATCAACTACATGTTTGTAAATTACAAATTTTTTTCCGATAAAAAGTTGAGATCGTCATGATTGATAATGATTCTGAGATCATTTTGAGATGATCTTGAACTCAGAAATTTAAGTTTAACAAGTTTAAGTTAACAGTATTAGTTCATTCTAACGTGTAATGATGTAGTACAAGACAATATTATTATAATCGTTGGATAAGTTTAAAAACTTATTCTTTTGGCAGTATTAGTCTTATATCTAATATATGTTTTAATAGAAATGGGATAATTTTCCATATCGTATTTGTAAATCGGATTTGTAAATCTGAAGGTCATCTAAAAGTCATAGTATTGTAGGACGTTGAATTCGTCTTGACGTTAGCCGCTACTCTGTGGAGTCCAAAATGCCATTTAAAAACTCAAGGTCGCCTTGACTTTTTATTTAAAAAATAATTTTTTGGATATTTTTAATACTCAAACGTGTATCAGACCGAAAATTAAATAATTTTTATCAATAATATTAACAATTTTTGTTAATCGTCGGAAATATGTGAAAATGATTCGTCCAAAGACATACAAAATATATCTCTTAGTTGAATAGCATGTACTTGAACATAAGACGTAAATATTTACAAAAAAAATAGATGAAAGAAAAGGAAAACTGCCGAAACCCGGGGTCGAACCGGGGACATCTAGATCTTCAGTCTAACGCTCTCCCAACTGAACTATTTCGGTTTGTAATAAAGGCGGTTCCATTTAATTTCAAAATTATATATATTCAAATTAATCAACTTTTTAATATTTATAAAATATAAATAATATATTTTTTATGTGACAAATGTAACATCAGCATATCGTTAATACAAATGTGTCTTATTTCAGTATAAAGTACATTTTAACTATTGTTTTGAAGTTGATTCACTTTTTGTTGCACGTTTGAAAACAACATAATCTATATAAATAAATTAATTATTTGTAAAAATATATTAAATTAATTGTTTGTCGTATAAATTCCTCTTAGTATCTTATAACACATTCGACGTTAATACTAATTTTATTCTGTTTCCAGAAAAATTTGTACGCAATGTTATGATTACATTCATTATAGTTACATTCATTAATAGACTGAAAGAATCACTGAACTATACTTATATCTGTTGAATGTTAGTAATAGAGGAGTAAGTATTCTACATAGCGTAGAAGATCGGAGCATAAACTAAGGTAAACTCACATAATTTTCTTACAAATTAAAAATTTCCCGTTTCGTAAATTAATTAATTAATTTTACAAAAACTAACAAACGAATCGATTTGAAATTTGGTATCCTATTTTGATATGACTGATACCATAAAACCTCAATATTGTATGACAATTTTAACTAACGTCATAAACGATTTAAGAAAAAAGTCTTTGCACCATTTACTAATGTATAGCATAAAAATTGAGCTTATCGTTACGTAACGAGTCTCATTTTATAGATAATTTTATTATCTACAATTGTTACGTCGCGCGAGACGGTCCGTGCGACGTCCCTTTCGGTCTGGCCGCCAAGGCCTACCCCTCGTTACACTGACCTGCAAGAAACCCAAGGAACCAGCATAAACCGAATCTTTTCAGCTTAACTTCGATTCATACAAATATTTTCAGCTTATGGATGGTCATTTGAACAGTCATTAGGTTTATTTCACCTCTTGCTAATTACGGGGAAAGCAGGTGTGCCCTGCTAAACAGCTGATTTTTCCCAAGACCAAGGACACCCATGAGTCATATCTGCAGGAGCCTCTCTCCTCGGATATGTTTATTAACTTCGGCTATAACCAATGGGCATCGCGGATCGTTACCCTCATTATTCTACCGAAAAATGTGAACAACGAATCCGCGTCCTTAGTTCAGCAAGGGTACACCCACACCGAGCTTTCCTCCTAAATAGTACGAGATGGGTCAGTCTCTGTTCTTATACTCCGCAGACAGTCAAGTACACTACTCTTCAACAACGCGGAAGAGTCAAGTCATTACGCTCATTCGGTCAAACATTGCTCTACGACGCCACGTAGAGTCAAATCACGTTTATTCTACACATCGGAGAATCAAGTCAGTGCTACAACACTCATCGGGTAGTCAAGTCTACTATTCTAACACGGTATCGACAGTCAACGCGCTAACAACATCAACTCTCGGGTTAAACAGTGTAAGGTCCGACGAAATCCAATCTTATCTGTATACGTTCCACGTGTTGTAAACGGCAATAAATTCCTTATATTAGATGACTGTAGACGACAGTTATTTTACCACAACCACTCCTATTATCCTAACAGAAATCAGGGGATCGCCCTGCTCGCTGTGTCGATTCCTATATCCTAACGGGAATTTACGACTCCCGTTGACGCGCCTAACCGAGACACGTATCCCCGCGAATGCACGAATTAACAACAATCTTCTATTGACACTTTTTCACGTATGATAAATAATTTTTAAGATACAGAGGAAATGTAAGAAAAAATCCCGTTTTTTTTTTATTTAATCGATATGACGTTTATAAAGTTATAAAGTTGCTTGTCTTATAGATTAGATTATACAGATTATATAGTAATATGATCTAATCTGAATCGTTCCGAGTCATATGATACAAAAACGTTTCTATTAGGAATTTGTTTCTAATACAATCAGATTATATTCGATTATATTATACAATTAGAATACATACCAGTTTATTTCAAACAGAATATTCGTAGGAGGGTCGTTCCTCTCGTTTTGTATCGAGTCAGAGACCAGCTGAGCATCTTAGGAGCAAATGCAATTCAAATTGTATAATTGAGAAATATTACAAACCGTTGTAAAACGTATATTACTTACAGATTATGCAAAGTGAAAAGGTGTAAATTTGGCTGTATGTTATAGTTTCGGTTCGCGATAAGGATCCCGATATTCTTCTTATTGATTCTTAGGAAACACGCACGTGTGACGATAACTCGACTTGATGATGCTGCACGACGCATGTACAATGATAAGAAATAAGGACGTCTTTCAGCTTCTTTTCATTTCTGGCTAGTATCACGCGCGACACCGAATAAAGATCAGCTATATTCTTTTTAATAGAACCATCCATTTCTTAACACGTTAATCAATCTGTTAATCAATCCGCATTTCTCATAAAAGGATAGTAAACTTTTATGTCGAGAAACCATTAGTACTGAACGAAAAACCTTTGGAAAAGCTGAATAATATAAATAAAATAATTGAATTTTAGGTTCTTGTCATTTTTATCACTATAATATTAATTATTTATATTGACGATATTATAAATTATAATAGTATATACTATAATAGTATATAATATTATAATTTATAACTACATAATATTATATAGTGCTTTAAGTTAATAGTGTTATATATTAAGACGTCCTTAGTGAGGAGTGCCCACACTTCTAGCAGCAAAATGACGTTCGGTCCCGCGCGATTCTTCTGACGATGGATATAATAGCACGTACATGTTCCGTATACTTTGTAGTTGCAGGCGACTGACTTGTCGAGGTAAGTCGCAACTTTAGAGTCGCGCGCGATCCTTAATCGCGGTAGTACGAATAAAAATTGTGCCATATTCGGCAATGGATTTTATAATCGCGTAGCTAGTCGCAAATGGAAAGCACGCTTCAGACGGCAACGTTGGAAGACCAGAAAAACAAAGCTCTTCTGTCTCACAAAAGAAAGATACGTACATATGTGTTTCCTTATTCTTTCAAATTTTGGCGCTGCTGCGCCAATTTACGGCTATTAAAATATGGAGAGGACTTGGAGAGGTATTATAAGGAACTTCACTTTTCTAATATTCACGTAATTGCTCTACACGTGTGATACTCGCCAGAGATCTAGGGCATAAGATTTTCACACTGCGCTTCTCTCTTTTCTCTCAACGGAGTCCTAGGCCATCGTACAACGCTCGCATACATACTATGAAGGGGATACATACTTGTGTGTGGTTGTGCTATACGTTACCTCCCTCTCGCACGTACAATACAAATGTACCATATGCCGCTCTTAGTTTGAAAAAACCTGACTATGAAGTGGGAAAGGTGATAAATGATGAAATGTTGTCAACACTGGTAACGAGTCAACAGTTCAGTACTTTCCTCGGAATTTTGAGGGAGAAAAATTACCTAGAGAAAATAATAACAAATTTGTTAAGTTTATTAATATATTCACATAATAGACCGTAGGCGATACATTTTATGTCCCATGAGACATGCGACAATGCCGCGAGACCAAGCATCGATTTTCAAATTTTATAGTTGGACATAGATACACAACTGTCTTGTAGCTATACTATTATTATCAGTACCAGAAATGCGTTCGGTTGCCGTCGATCGTTTGGTAGCCGACATATTATCTTTGAAGAGAACGCTTTGCATATAGTAAGTATCTATACTAATAAATTGCATGTATGCCTTTAACATTATTATTTTGTATAGTGCTTCTCCCTATAATATATATTAATATATAATATAAAATTTAAAATTTATTTCTGGTGACTTAAAGGACATAAGTATAACTTGTATGGCTTGTGTATGACTGTGCATTACGTTATTTGCAAATTAATTTAAGTTTTTGGAATTATCGTAATATCGAATGATTATTCTTAGGAAGAAAATTACTCTGTACATGCACATATCTTAAGTTGCTAAAAGTTAAATTACAACAAGACATGTAATGGATTAATAGTGTAGGATAATTAAAAAGAGTGTCATTTTTTATAAATTACGAAAAAGTTACTTATATCTGAACTAAGAAATGTCATAAATATCATAAAACGGAAGCAGAAGAAATAACATTGAAAGAGAGAATGAGAAAGAGTAATATTTTAAACGTAAAGGTTAGGTGTTAAATTCTACTCAAATCAAATAAAATATTTAATTAAATATAAAAAAAAGTTAAAGTATTTACTTAGTTATGTTTATTCCAAATTGTTTGTTTCGGTATAATTTTTGCAAAATATTAAAGAATATATACTTGCGTAAATAAGAATATTACTTTCAAAGTCGAAACAATCATATAAACATTGATGTAGGAGCATTATAAATTCATAATTTTATTTTGTATACTTTGTTTGATAGAGAAATGAACATCTTTTTGCCCATTAGCAGTTGGTAGATAATGGTATTATATCATGAGACGTAATTTGATATGCCAGTTCTGTTAGATGGGAACACTATCTGCTTCGCATGTATATACAAGTTTCCGGTGAACCAAAATAAGAAGAGAAACCTTTGTTTGAGTTAATGAATTAAAAACTATTTGAAAGTGATCTGTGGAACAGTATAATTCAGAGAGATGAGGACGGAAGTTACAGAGTCACAACCTTTCAAAAACTTAAAAGAATTATTCGATAACGTGGGTAACTTGAAACCATGGCCAGAAATTGGAGAACTACGAGATTCAACTGATTATGTGTACAGTGGTTTAGAAATAAGCGCAGGAAGAACGCGGTTAGAAAAATTGGATAGAGAAGTACATCCGAAAACGTTGCTCTGTCATGATATGAAAGGTGGCTACCTAGAAGACAGGTAATAGAAATCACTATATTTATTAATTCATATATTATACATAATATACCCGTGATTTTTCAGATTTATATATGGATCAGAATCTTATGATTCTTACCTATTTTATCACTGGAGTGTTATTGACACTTTTGTGTATTTTAGTCATCATTTCATAACTGTGCCCCCTTTTGGATGGATTAATGCAGCACATAATCATGGTGTAAAAGTTCTTGGTACTGTAATTACGGAAAGAGAAGGTATCTGGGATGTTATACTTGAATCTCATGAAGAATTAAGAAGATTTGCAGATGCACTAATACTTGTTGCAAAATTTTATAAGTTTGATGGCTGGTTATTAAATATTGAAAATACCATTAAAAGTGAGCAAGTTAATAATTTAATTTATTTTGTAAAATATCTAACAGAAAATATTCATGAAGCAATTAGAAATTCTGAAATTATATGGTACGATAGCGTAACCAATGAAGGAAAATTAAATTGGCAAAATGAGCTTAACAGTAAAAACATGTAAGCTTATTACACTCTTATACTTTTACAATTGTTTCTGTTTGTAAATTTTATTTAATGTTCTGAATACAATGTTTCGGAGATTTCTTTTTAAACTGCGATGCCATTTACTTGAATTATAACTGGATGAAATCAAAATTGAAAAACAGTTTGGCACTTGCAAAAAATCACAGCAGAGATATTTATGATATTTATGTAGGACTTGATATTTGGGGAAGAGGTTGTCCTGGCGGTGGTGGATTTAATTCATCATATGTAATTACAATATTACTTATTTTATTGTAGCATATAATATAATATCGTTTAATATTTCATTAAACCATTATAATCTACAGGCTTTACAAAAAATACGACACGAAGGACTTTCTGTTGCACTTTTTGGTCCAGGTTGGACTCACGAATTTTTCGGATCTAAGACATTCCAAGAAGTAGAAGATCTATTTTGGGCACAGTTGTTTCCTTATTTATACGTTCATGTATCTATCTAGGAAGAAGAAGTATTCAAAACATCATTTTGCCGTGGCAGTGGTAGCATGTATTATCGCTGTGGTCAGGTATGTCAAATTTTGACAAACACATTATTTTTAACAAACTGAATTTATCATAAAAGATATAACTTAGAAAACACGAAGTTGGCACCCTGCTGAGGGTAGCCACCCACATGCTATATTTATTTTTATTTTATTTTTTTTATTACCAATGAGATATAACACTTTACCAAATGTCCTTCATGACAAATTGTAAAAACCAAAATAAACCATATATATAAAAAAAAAAAAAAAACTGAATTTATTACATGAATATATTATAACTGAGATGCACATAGTTTATGCAGGCACTATATGAAAGGGATGGAAAAAGATTTAAACACAAACCATTTTACAATTTATCCCTGCAAAATCCACAAATTTCAGTACCTATACCGCACATGAAATTTACATCATCGCCTCAACTTCCAGAACCGAAAAGTGAAAACGATCGAAGTGAGTGTTCAAAAGAACCGATACAATATGTTTATGAAACGAGGAAGAATGTTGTTCGAGTATTAAAAAATGTTGTAAATATTGAAAATAAAATGCCAATGCTATATGTAAATAGCTTCGAATTTTGCAGCGAGTTCTCTTTCAGAGGTGGTGGTTGCATAGAATTAACTACAAATGATCTTACAACTAGGTCATATCACAGGTGAAGGAGTTATATATTTTGTAATTAAATTTATGATACCTCGCACAATTGTATTTTATATATTAATTATGTGTTTAAATTCATTTACAGACTATTTCTCATTCACATCGAATTTCAACAAGACATTGTAGCAATCATTGCTTATAAAAAAATGGAGTCGTCCATAGCAAATGGAAGTCAACCCGAACCAATACTAGTTCTCGGCAATAATACAGGCTTAAAATCCATCGTTCATTATAAATCAAGGAATTTGGTTGCCAACTGGAAAAGATGGTAAGTCTACAAAATATAAATTGAAATATTTGTAACATAAAAAACAAGATCACAGAATTTAACAAGTAACCGTGATAGTTAGATATTCGAGATACTATCAACAATGTTCTTAGGTTCAATAACGAATCCGCGGTTAACGGGATAACGAATATACTTTCTTCCAAAGTCTAAGTCGGACTCTTTGCTAAAAACGTGAAATATCCACTGATCGTAAGGACGTTGTTTTACTCGCTGATGAGATCCCACGAGAATGTTCCTCTCCATCACAGTGATGCTACAGAGAAAAACTATGATGGAGTGTGTCTCAGGGCACGAGATGATCGGATTCGTCGAGGACAACCCTCGTTCAGAAAGTGAGGGAAATGGACGTTGCCGTTAATTGGTTAATTTCTATGTATTTACTTAAAATTCTATATAAGAGTTGGTCGCAAATAATCTGTTAATTAAAACAGAAATTTCTATGTTGGTGATTAGAGAAAGATGCTAGCCGCCATTGAAAGAAAGTTGCTAGCGGGAAACGTCGTTCGTGAGGAAAGCAGATCTGCCGTATCTTCCGGACTGTTAGGATAAAGACTGTTTGTCAATTTGAAGGACCTTAGTCAATTAAATCCTAAAATTTATAGCGGGTCCTCAGGCTAGCTGAACATATACTGTGAATGATGCATCGACATCTGGCAATCATGTTGCGGGAATAATTGGGTCTGTGTGTGGTGAGCCACGGGGCAAAGACGGTTGGAATGTTTACTGTTGGATGTCGGTACAACTGTTTCTTTTTAAGGAGATCTATGCAATTCTATACCTCTGTTAGGTAAAACGTTCATCCCGTGACCGCGGCTACGTTCGGCGACTAGTGGTCGCCTCGAGCCCAAGCTCATTATCGCAAATCTCGGACGATTATAATCGGTTTAATTCACAAAGATTTATAAGGACTAAAGATTTATAAAGATCAGTTTAATTTATAAAGATTTCTGATGACTACAGATTTATGATGATCGGTTTAATTTATAAAGATAGTGTTGGGAAATTTTCCAAAGAATTCCAAGGGGAAGGCTCGGTGTCCTTTCATCTTCTACATATATATGCAGTTGGTTACATGCTACAAACGGACTAATTACAATTAGCAATAGTTATTACCATTAATAGCTATTATTCAATATAAGGAACGTGTTGAAATTACATGATTCTCAGGAGCATATAACTTTAAGACTATTTTTCATTGTGCTATGCTCTTGGGATCTGCCATTTTAAAGTACGATAAACTAGGGCTCGAGCTTAAGTACTTAGAACTACGACATAAGACACAAAATACAGTTTTTAACTTCTAAGTTAAGAAAACGAAATTTTCGAATGAAAGTATATTGCATTACGTGAAATTTTGAAATATTTACAAGACTTTTCGTTTGCATATTTTAAGAACTTTTACATTTATATTGCTAAATGGATAAAAGTTAATGGCAGAGAAATGTAAATGGCTCGTGTAATTTTCCGCATGAAATTCGAAATACGTCGAAATGACGTCTCCCGTAAATTATATCACTTCGATGAGCTACTAAAATTACAAGCGTTTATGCGTTTTGATTGCACCGAACCGTTTCAGTATAGGTTTAACTCTGATTTCGTTTGCATCCATCTGAAAGTGGTTTGTACAGGACGCATATTGATCGGTTGCCGTGTACACCGTTAATTTTCCAATCAGCGGCATTTTGAATATAGCGACGACATTTGCGCTTTAGTCGCGTAAATGAACTATGGACGACTTGGTTACGATGGATTAATATCCGAATATTAATATTAGGTGAAAATATTATCATAAAATCGGACAGTGGTTAAAATTTCCAACCTTCGATGAAAACATTAAGTAGAGTCACCGATTAGATGAAAACGTGGAATAAAACCTCAGTTGATATACTAAATTCTTTTTTTTTTTTTTTTCTTCATTTAAGCTTAGATATTCAAACTTTTATCTTATACCTAAATAAAACAATTTTTATATTCAAGATATTGATACATATATCGAATCACTAAGATATTGCAGGTTTATACAGCTTTAAAAAATAGTCTTCCTTTGCTATCAAATTATAAGTTTTGCTTTGCCGATAAAAATCTCACTTGCTCGTTTACGATTCCTGATCCGAAACATAAATAATTATAGTTTTGTTAGTCAAAGCTTGATTTTTCCTTTATACGAAACAACATGAATTTGTGTATATTTAAAATTACGAAAGTAAACTATTTCGTTTAAAACAATATTTTAGTGCATTAAATATAAATTTTATTCAAAGTTATAGAGTAATTTTTATTTCTTCCAAAAATGAAATTTAATATATTCTACATTGTGTACTGCCGTATACACCGGTTAATAGCTAAATATTGTATCAATATCGTTTTCAATTTGGGATTTAATATACGTATCAATGTTTTCAATATAGAAATTCAATATAAAAATGAAATGGTAACTGCAGAAACCGAGAATTGGTAATTAAAAGAATAAATGCTGTTATTTTCAAGCGCTACGTTAACAGGTTTCATTTACGGAAAAATTTCCAGTTAAGAGGAATATTTTCCATTATTTATATTTATAAAAGAGGGATTTAAAAATTACCTCAGTGGTAGAACATGTTCCAGGAACGAAACAAATGGTGGTATATACTCGTCAATGAATGTAACTAAATTTTTACATTTTAAAAATTCGACGTTACTTGTCGAATGATGTACGTACGTACATACATATGTACATACGTATACAATACTTATATACGTATATTTGCAAATACTATAATTAATTTAACCGAGGTTGATTCTTTTTGTAAATTTTTAATTCATTAATTGTAGACGTTTCTGGTTAAGAAATGACCTAGTTATCAACAGGTTAACAATTTTCTATCTGCCTTGGCCAGTATGAAATTATTCGAAATTTGATTTTTAATCGTATCCATCGGCACACTCGGTGCGTGAAAAAAGCAATCGCGTGAAGCTTAGCCGGGCAATCGATGCGTTCCAATGATTTGTTGCAGCATGGTCCAATACCGTTTAAACCGTAACCGACAATAATCAACAGTTTCACTGACCACGATGATAAAGTTAACGCCAGCAATTTTCGGGCGTGCACCAGACACTAATAGCTGTCATCCATTACGAGCTCTGATGTTCTCGAAGTGAACAGCCACGGGCCGGTTACTCGTTTGTTTTAACAGTCACATCGCGAACGAGCAACGCAAATTACGTTCTGCTTGCCGTGTGTCACAATAACAACTATTTGTAATCGAAGAATGCGACCGGCTCATTGATATTCCTGCGGTTATTGATATTCGAGTCGAATTTTTCTGCGGTTCTACCTGCTGTTACAGTTTGCATTATAATATTTCTTTCTTTCTTTCTTTCTTTTTCTTTCTTTTTCTTTCCTTTTCTTTCTTTATTTCTTTCCTTTTCTTTCTTTCTTTTTTTCCTTTTCTTTTTCTTTTTCTCTCTTTCCTTTGTTCACCATGTATGTTTTGCTTGTCAGTTACGTCAAGTACTACTTACACACAGTGGCTCATGAAAGTTTTCCGACATTTACCATAGAACATTTTTATAGATATGTACGTTGTACATGTTATGACACTGCTGACGTTTATGCAAATGTGCTTTTTTATAGAATGCAAATAGGAGAACGAAATTAATAAATAAATAATAAATAAAATGAAATATATAAAGATAGAAGTTTGTTAGAATGATTAGCAGACTATAAAAATGTATTGTTTTATTTCACGTTCTTTGTATGATGCATGTTTTGCATATTTATGTATAAGGCCATATGCAAACGTATCTATCACGTATTTATGTGACGTATTTATCTCGTCGAACGTTGTTACGACCGTTTGCGGAGAGACGCGGCCGCGGGGAAAACGCGTCAGCGAGAGGGGTAAATTCTCGCTACGATTCGTGTAATCGACACCGCGAAGTAGTGGTTCCTCGTGTTTCGATTAGGATAACCGGAGCGGTTTAATGAATTTATCACTGTGTTAATAGGTTAAAATATCGTCTATATTCAACGATTAGTCATACACTAATATGAGCGTCACAAGAGATAAAAGTCTCTGGAACTCGCGGCCAGGTGGCAACCATACACTCGTCGATACATTGTATTGATATACGACGCCGGCGGACCGCTAGCGGCGGTTAGAAACACGACATTGAAGGGGAGCCGTGACAATGCGCGAACATCTGGTTGCCAGTCTGCCCGCGGTAGACGATCCGGTCGATGAGGGTGTCATTCGACGTAACAACCGTTATGCGTAATTTAAAAAATCTAATGATTCCACAAGAAGATAATAAATATGGCTTTGATTATTAATTTGTCATTTATCTATATATTTTAGTAACATTCGTGAATTGTTGATGTAAATCGACAAAATGGTCCACATGTTGCGACTCACATATATTCTATTTGCTATACGTAACATTTTGAAGTTTCGCCAATATTGTAATAAAACACAAATATCGTGACTACGCTGCTCAAATTTGTAACGAGTCTGAAAATCTATATAGAGGTTACAAAAATTATTATATTATTATAATATAATAATATAATATAAGTTATTGCGTCTATGCTGTGCTGGTTTTGTCGTTGACTTTGATCGGTTATAGAAGTTTTTGATCAAAGGATGACCCTAGTTAATAGGTTAAAATTCATCAGAGTCTTGATACAGAAAGTCATGCATAGTAAAAGTAAAATTCATTTCGCATGTGAGACGATAAACGGTACCAAACTCGTGTTACGTCGCGCCATCGAACCTATTATAAAACGGCGTATGATGACGTACTATAGGAAAATAATGGTTCGTTATCTCGATACTAGATGCTCGTTTGACAGGAACTATAATACTTTTAAGGTCTTTGATACGGTGTTAAATTACGTCAACGATGGCCAGCTCGTCGATTCACGGAATGTATAATCGGCAACGACAACGAGGATCGGCTCTGTTATGGTCGGTAAAGCGAAAGAATATCGTCTCTAGTCCTTAAGGTATTGCATAAACGTTCTTTCGCAACTATTCTAAACATCAGTAGCTTGGACGTTTCTTTTGAAGCGTGCCTCCTCGACCGTGTTTGCGGCGGACGATCGATAACTTCCCCCTTCCGTCATCCATACCGCGTTTGCGCATCCTCCAGCTTCTATCCGCGCGTAGGAAGCAACACAGTGAGGGTTGAATTACGGTAGAATTTTACAAGTGAGTGTTGAATTACGGTAGAATTTTACAGGAATTATCAGAGGGTTCGGTACTTCCTGAAAAAATTTCTTTTTTTCTTTTTTTCTTCTTTTTTCTTTTTTTTTTTGCGTTCACTTATTCGCGTGGTTCGAAATTTCTGTAGTACATTTATCGATAATTATAAAAATATAAGTAAATATTACTAGAATTGATATCGCGAAGTCTTTGTAACAGTTGAGAGCAATATATATATAGTGTATATATTATCTATATATCTATATATAACTTGTTCCTATTTATTATACTATTTTCATCTTTTTTTCTACACATCTACTTACGCATCTGGTCGTCATATTGTAAGAATCATATGACATTGCTGAAAAACTGCAACAGTCAGTTTTTATATACTACTTTCAAATCCGGTCAATCATTGACTACAGATACGAAAAATCTGCAATTTGTGCACTAAGATTTGAAATTGGAGAGAATAAACAGGCAAAATGTACGTATATGTCTAACTTATAACCAATGGATCTGTCTATTGTAATACGATAATAGGGAGACTATAACGAAAATAATGTACACATAGAAATGTATTCAGATCCATAAGAATGATGACTCTAAAATTAACAATTTCCATAATAGGATATAATAGGAAATAATGTCATAATCAATAGTGTTCAATTTTAAAGACGTAAAAATTGAAGAGACGATATACAAATATTTGAAACATTCAAAGTGTAGTATTTTTTATAGTATTTAGCAGGTGTATACGTATGAAAGGGATAACGTAAAAATATTTATTAATATAATATAATATAATATAATATAATATAGAAAAATAATACGCAAATATTAGATACGTATAAATATTATAATACTATGCACATATGGAAATTAGACTTGTGAAAATTTATGAAAATTTATGAAAAATCTTATGAAATTTAGCGGAAAGATAAAAACTAAATTAAAAGTAGCGAGGAGCAAAAATAAATTACATTGGCGGTTTAATATCTGAGAGGATTACGTGTATTGGTTTTGCAGCGGTATTAATTTTCTCTGGTTTTACGTTGGACTAAATTTTCTGATGTATATGCTCCCATATTTGATCGAAAAACACATTCCTCTCTTTCTGCAAATAATTATTCTGGTTTTAAATTTGTTTATCTGTTTACTCTTCTCGTCGGAAGATTTAATGAAATGTCCTTAGCGGTAACTAATGAAATTTTAAAGCGGGAATATCCGTTAGAAACGTATAAATTTCTCACAACAGCATGGCGTACATTTTGGCCAATTTTATTATACATTTTTCAACAAGGATAAAGGGTTATTTCTCGATAATAAGACACGACATAATTATTTCTATTTCACTTCTATTGGGTCAAGGATCAAATAATTTCCTTTGTGCAGCATTTCAATTGCTACGTACTATTTTACACAGTCCTATAATGCGTACATTATCTTCTAGCTATGAATTCTTTAAGCACTGTCGCAAAATATTAAACGACAACAGTTTGTGTGACACGTTATTTGATGATTGTCAAATAAATAGAAATTGTAAATGTCTAAAAATAAATCAATTTATGTCGAAACAAAAAATTAAATATTTCGTTCCAAAGCTTCAATGAAATTTCAGTGAAAAGTAATTTGAATTTCCCTGGAAAGATCGACAATTCTTACACTTTGTATTTAAAAATGTTTGACAGAATTTGCGCGTAATACGTACGTCATTGATGGAAAGAGAACAAAAATTGGTTACTTTTTATAAGGATGAACAACATTCTAAACGGCTAGGTTAAATCCTAGTTTGTTAAAAGTCTTTCTGAAAGTTAAATTTCAGTTTGTTGTAGAAATAGGCTGATTTGTTTCATTGCACTTACATCCGTCATATTTATTTATCTATATTCTACATTTTATCCGTTTTTAATTTGTTAAAAATTCACATATATATGATAAACGATCGTGACATTAAAGTATACTATATAACAAAATCTGTGCATGTTATTATTAATAACATACGTCGTATAAAGTGTAGAACATCAATTAAAATTATAATATTCTGAAATTAAACATGTGTCTAAACCAAATTGTAATGTTTACGTAGGATTTCGCTCCTATGTATTTGGATATGTTAATTGGCTTGTTTTGACAATGCACGAATGTTACTAAAACGTATGAATTAATCATCTTTCATAATCCTGTTGTGGAATAATTATTCATTTAAAACTATATCAGTGTCGTACTGATTGAATTGAATACGTGATTGATCTAGGTGTTAAATAACATTAAATATTATTGCCTCGGTTAATCGCAATATTCTATCTATCAATTTATTCAATCCGTTTCCATCATATCTACTGTATATATAGCTTTATCACCGAGTGAGCTAAAAACAATGGATTCTTTCGGTAACATGACTCTTCCATAATATTTGATAGCTCCGGGCATAACAGGCTGTTATGATATTCAGGGATGACTGTAACAGAGAATAAAGTGGTCCTGGATGTTTATTTGTTCTACCATGTGTTTTAGTAGCATTTGTGTCTTGTTCATACAAATCGACCAAAGTGTGCATTACTCTTAAAAAGTATTAAGACACTTGTTTATTTTTGATGTATATTTTACAAAATTAAGAATAAATTATTATAACTACATTCGTAATTACTTTAGTTTCATGTAATAATATATTATGGTCGGATTGAATTAATTTTTCGAAGCTAATACGCAACAATAAAACTGGTGTTTGTAATCGTAAAATATTACAAAACTATTGACGAAGTCTTCAGCTACGAATTTTTTAACTTTTTAATCTTTTGATTATAAATTAGATAAAGAGAAATCTTGCAGATCTCTTTCAGTTGTAATTTGACTTCCGATATTAAAATCAGCGATATTTAAATAGCAAATTGTACACGCTAGATAGGAAAATATAATGTTGCTGTTTTTTAATAGATAATTTATTATTATAGTTTGGTGATTGCATAAAAAGGCACACGTGGCTACAGAAACTATCGGCATACCATTCTATTTATTACAGCATTTACATGCTAATTAATTAGGTCAAAATATACTACATTTCATTATCAATATCATTTTCATATCAGTAGTACTTTAATATGGTTACAAAAATTTGACGAACAAAATCTGACGGAAAACTGCTTCATTGGAGAATAACAGTATGTGCCAATAGTTTTTTTAATTACTATACTAGATTTCTAATTATAATCATATTTACCATTAATTTCTACACTTCAAATAAATCTAAATAATGTTGTCGCAAATCGTTTCAATTGCCTAGATACATTATCAGCTATCAATGATATCGTCACAGATTACCAACGTTTATGAACTATACTTACGAGCAACGGTACACTGCAACGGAACATTACGATGCAATACCTCTAACCGACCTGTAGTTACAATCTCCGTTTCCCTAAGCTTCAACCCTCGACCTCTGATACTTCCGCCTATCGTTCAACCCCCTCAAATAGGCGATCGACAATATGGAATCGAGACGTATAATGGAAACCGATAGTGCCTATGCGATCATTGCTCCCCCTCGAAGGAATATAACAGCCGTGCCATTTCCATAAAATCTTCGGCATTTGGTGCTTAAGGAGGAGGAACGTTCATATTAACAAGATGAGATCAAATTTTTTCCTGTTCGACCAAGGCGATCTATTGGTTTTATCATGGACGAGGCAGGGAAAAAGCGAGTGAGGTGGAGAGTCGGCTCGTATGCCTCGACCGCGGAAACATTTTCAACGGGACTAGAGCCCCTCTTTGTTCTCGTATCGTGTTGGAGCTTTTACATTCCATGTAACGTAATACGTTTGCTGCGAATAAACGCAGTCGTCGTGTCGCGAAAGTGAAACGTGCCTGGTCAACAAATCGATCGGTAGATACAATTTGAAATCCGCTCGGCAAGCGAATCAAATCAGCGCAGAAAAATTAGATTGGGGAGTTAACCAGGGGTTGTAGCATGAGAGACGGAACGTTGAAGCTTGTAAACTGTTTTTCGTGGGATCACGAGAACGTAGAAACGTAACGAATTGAAAGATCTTCAATCTAGTTTACCAAGTTTCAAATTATTTGTCAAAGCTTGACGTTTACGGATTTTGACGTCTTTACGAAGCCAATATTTGGACAAAAATGTTACCCTCTCGAATTATAGATATTAAATTGAAATCTACTGTAAGAATAAAAGTTAATATAAATGCTATTTCATATCGAAATATTTTATTACACGAGATGGAGCGGTAGTCGCAGTACGACCGGGCAGGGGTGATTCCACGTGGAAAATATGAAAGCAATTTCGTATGGTATTCGTTCGTCTGCGGCTTCGCTTTTAAGAAAATCGACTTTGAAGATTTGACAAATATACCTAAATTTGCTTAATTCCGGATAAGAGTAAATAATCGACAGGGATTTAAATTTCATTTGAAAATAAGTAAAAAAATATAGGAAAAACATAGGAAAATTAAAGTATGCTTGACAAATTTTCAAATTTGATTTTCTCAGAAACGAAGCGTCATATGAACAAATTTTATTGTACAGTTTCGACTTATCTTTTCATGTAGAATCAGCCTGTTTCCGATTGTACTACGACTATCCTCTCCATTTTGCATATATATAACAAATAAATTGTTCTTAGATGTATATCAGCTTTGCCAACCATTTGGTCAGAAATAATCCAAAAATGTTTTTATCGCCGATAACGCTAGTGATTATTCTTAGTCAAAAAGAATTTCCATCGTCGATGATAGTTATTGAAAATGAAAAAAACTAAGCAAAGTACATCTGTTATCCCGTTGACCGCGGATTCGTTATCGAACATCCATACTTATTATATAGTTATTGTCACATCCATACTTGTGTTAATAAACGTTACCTCGATTGTGTGACAACGATGAATAATTCCTCTGAAGATTCATTATATGCCCCTAACTTTAATCTTAATGATAACCCGACATCACAGAAGTGGGATCAGTGCCGATTGTAACGATGCAACAGCTCGTGACCTATTGTGCGCGAGTTGACTCAGCCGCGAGAGCAAAGATCGAGCGGCGGACTTGGAAATTTAACGCTACCACGTTTTAACCCCGGTATCGTGAGCGCCGACCCGGCTGCATGGTGCATAATCGTTAACCTAATGATGAAAGAAAATCCTTTACGAGGCAGCGAGTTATTTTCTGCCTTGAATCGTGCTTTAGAGGGTTCTGCAGCGCATTGGATTACGCAAGTACTGAACGATGAAGAAATTACCTAGCCGGTAATTAATGAACTTTTCATCACGCGTTTTGGTGGCCAAGAGACGGCGACCTCGGCGCTAATGGAGATATACAAGGAAGGACTGTCGAAGAGCGAATCCTCAGGAGCTTACGGTAATCGTCTCCGTTCCCTTCTGAAGACAAGATGGCAAAATTTATTGACGGCCGAAATAATTAATGCCGCCGCTCATTGCCTCGGTCTACAAGATCGACTCTCCGAACGACTAGCACTCACGAATGACATAGAGACGGAAGATCAATTTCAGAGTGAAATGTGATTTCTCTGCGACGAGGAGAAGTCGACGGCTTCGTCAGAAAGCCCCGGATAAAGTGCCATCACTGTGGCCACTACGGACATCGAATGTCGGGTTGTCGCAAGAGGATAAAATTGGAGCAGGTGAAGAATATACGAAACTCTGATGAAAACCGATCAGCCACATCATCGACGGCATCTTGCTTCAAGTGCCGCTAGAAGGGATATGTCGCGCCTAATTGTCCGTTATTGTGGAGGAAAAACTACGATTGTAATAACGAACGTCGAGTAGACTCCCGCGTAGAGGAAGATCCAATTGGTAGATTAAATCATCTGGGTGAATCGTTCCAATTTAACTTCGTTTCGGGAGCTGAATGCTCACTAATTGAAGAATCCGTAGCCCCAAAATTTTCTGGCAAAAGAATGAGTGATTTAGTAATACTGCGAGGGATAGATAGAAAACACTTGTATTAAATGTACATCACAAATTTTGTTCACAGTATGTATTAATGGTTTTACATGGGAGATCATTTTTCATGTCCTTGCTGATAGTTACTTACTTGGAATATGATATCATGATTGATCGTGAAATTTTAAGACAAGCTTTTAACGTGAATATTACAGAAAATGTCTTGCTCTTTGTAAAACAAAAGTTGTTAATGTCTGTGACAAAACCGCTGAGAAGAAGATCGATGTTTACGAAGTTGATACCGAGGTACTTGATCATGGTTAAAGTCGTTTGATCTTTGTTCTCGAAAAGTTCAAAAGTTCATTCGTTACGGGCTTCCCACGCACTCGTGTAAATACGAGCCAGCTAGAAATACGGTTTATTGATCCAAACGTTGCCGCGCAAGGAAGAAGCCCTTATAGATTGAGCGAGAAAGAGCGAAGAATAATGCGTGATAGAATAAGCGAATTAATTAGAGTAAAAATTATAAGGCCTAGTAATTCACGGTTATGTAAAGAAAACTCGTAAAGAAAGAAGGACGGCTCGGACAGATTGTGCGTAGATTTTCGAGAACTAAATAAAAATACTGTCACGGATCGATATCTTCTACCTCTTATTAGCCCGAACATGGCCAGCGGGTTCCATGAAATTCCCATTCATCCTAATTCTACAGAATATACAGCAGTTTTCACCCCCAACGGGCAATACGAGTACGTAACGACGTCGTTTGGCTGTACCCTAGGTCTTGGGCGACCTCGCCTACTCGTATCTTGTTGCTTACCTTAAATTGGACAGATAAACATGAAAATATAAGCCAAAAGGTAATTTCCATCCTGACTGATGAACTGGCGGAAATGATGTTCGACCCTAATTAATTATCCCATAGAATTACATCCTAACGTTAGATCGTGTGGATACGGGGCTATTTTGACCAATAAGGTCGACGGTAAAAACCGGCTAATAGAATAGTATAGTATAGTAAGAAAACTAGTCCCGTGGATTCTACGTATCATTCGTATGAACTAGAGACGTTGGCAGTTGTAAACGCCGTTAAACATTTTCGCCACTATCTACATGGACGGGAATTTCTTGTTGTTATTGATTGTAATTCGTTGAAGGGAACCAGTAATAAAGTGAATGACGGGGTTTACAGGTGGTGGGCTTATTTACAAAATTTTACTTTTGACATAATGTACCGAGAAGGTAAACGAATGGCCCACGTAGATTTCCTTTCGCGGAACCTCGTAGATAGCGACCGTGTACCATAACCAACAAAATCAAAGGAACAAGGAAATATGTACCGAGCAACAGAGAATCCTTGTGGGCTTCGTAAAATCGACCACGAACACCACCAAATTTTCTGTGACTTAGATTGATTTTGAATGACCTTGAATGAGTATAGTCGTTGAATTCATCATTATGTTTAGCGAACTTGAAATGCCCTCGTGCAAAAAATTCAATTACACTAAATTTTCTTCCCCGTGCAATATTTTTGATTTTCTTAACATTTTTTTCTATCATCAATATTTTCAACAGTATCCAACTGTCATCTTATACGCGTATAATAGTGAATATCCAACTTTACGTCCTTGTTCTGCATAAACTTCATCAGTTAACATTTACAAATTTGGGCAAAAACCTGATAATTTATCGCGCAAACTGCGCATATCAGAATAATTATAGAAGTGCTGTTAAATATTGATCGTTAAATATTATATGTATAATAATGTTCGACATATTAGCTTGTATGATATACTGACGTACTGCTGGCGTACTGCGCATATTTTATATGCGTATATATATCATACGTTTTCTGTAAATTTAATATGCACAAACGTCCAGAATTTAATTATTGGCAATAGCAAATGACACGGTTCCAGCGACTAAATTATAATACATAATCATATCATACTGCAAGTTAATAAGTAGAATACATTATTTAACATGAAGATACAATAACATTATCGTATATTACATTCAACATATTACGAAATGATGATACAAAGATACAATTACAAGATATGTATACAGCGGTTATTGATTGATTAATAAGTGATTCTATATTATAAGATTATTATAATAATTAACGAATTATACATGGAAGTATAAAAATAAAATTACGATTTTGAAGTTACCTCTAATTACAGATCACGTGAGAAAATATAAGTGGATTTCTGTTGATACTCTGACTTTTATATTTTGCATGTTAATCGTCAAATTTCACACGAATGTCCTAATACTTCTAAATAGAATATTGCAATATTGGTTATAAAGAATAAAATCATTGCAATAATGTTGCGAATAAAATATATCTTGCGATATATATTGCAAAGTATATGACGAAATATATAATGAAATAATGTATCTAAACGTTAACGTGGTGTAAAGGATTAAATTTTTATGCGGTAGTATACAACCCGACTCGAAGAAAAACCTTCCTCTTTTCAAGCATTAAATTTACAGTATATACCTCATTTTATAAGCTTCGCAATAATTTGCACAGACTTGGAAACTTAAATTGTTCACAAGACAAGCATTCTATCTCGCAGTATTTAGTTTAAATACCTACTTCTGAGAATACCTACTGGAGAATGTGTAATAAAGCTAGTAATGGCGAAATTGTATGTATATTTGCACGATATTAAATGCAATTCTAGCAATAATAATTCTTTTTCAAGCGTTATTTTCAAATAAAGTTACTTGGAGTAATTAATCTTTTTATTTGCTATTTTTACTTCAAACAAGAAATATTTAATCTCGTATCGAAATTATGCAACGAAATATATATATGAAAAAACGTTTTATCAAACTTCTACAATCTGAAAGTTAAGCGTATTTGGTTCGTGTTGCAATGGATAGCGCGTGATTATATTGTTAGACGATTTAGGTAATTATTAACGGTAATTATTAAGATATTTATGTATATTTGTATTTTATCGTAAAATCTTTCCATCATTGTTTCGAAGTGGTTCGATGCATTTATAGAAAAACACGTGATTTGAAGATTAGATCGAACGCTCGTTAAAATTGTTTTTACCCGTTAAATTATCAGTTAATGTTGAAAACGTGAAATTTGTAATTTTATGTTCTTATCGAGCGTAGGAACTATTGCCTTTTCACAAAGCATAATCGAAATTGAAATTAAGTGGAAGAATATGTACACTACTACGATTGAAGATATTATTGCAAAACGCTTTCTAATGTTACTCTATAGAATATTGTATAGAATATATATATATATATATATATATATATATAAATTTAACTTTTCGTACGTGAAAACCTCAATATATATAAATATGTCGGAGATGAAAGGACACCGGGCCTCCCCCCTTGGAATTCGTTGAAAAATATCCCAATACTGTCTTTATAAATTAAACCGATTATTATAAACCTTTGTGAATTAAATCGATTATAATTGTCTGAGATTTGCGATAACGAGTTTGGATTCGAGGCGATAACTGGTTGTCAGATGCAGCCACGACCACGGAATAAACGTTTTACTTAACAAAGGTACAGAATAATTGTATAGCTCCCTTTAAAAAGAAATAGTCGTAGCGATACTTGACAGTGAACGTTGTAATGGATATCTACCCCGAGGCTCGCCACACACAGACCCTATTCTTCGGGCAAGATAATTACCAGATGGCGATGCATTTCCACGGGACATGTTCAGCTAGACCGAACACCCGCTATAATTCTTAGAATTTCGTTAATTAAAATCCTTCAAACGGACAAATAGTCTTTATTTTTAATAAGTCCTTAAATCTACCATCCATCTAAGAGGAGGTACGGGAAATCTACTTTTCTCGGAACGACGCTTCCCGCTAGCAACCTTCTCTCAAGGGCGGCTTGCTAGCATCTTCCTTGCATCTTAGTACGAAATTATACGAGATATTATACGGAAAATAAAATTTGAAGGATAGATGTGGAATACGAGGTATTCTATCTCCAAAAATAAGTAAAAAGTATGCAGTAAAGAATAACATTCTTCCATTTATCTGATTTTTCAAGAGAATCGAATTCGTTTAATGTATGTGAATTTGGCTAATGCTTGCGAAAATAAAGATGTAAAACAAGTTTCTTCTATGTAAAGCTTCGTCTTTAAGAAAATAGAGTTTAATGCGTTGAATTAAGAATCGACTTGCTGCACGTCTACTCGATAAATTTTCAAATCTTATTTTCCCAGAAACGGTACTATGAAATTTTATTCTACATTTTCGATTTAGTTTGAAATGCAGAATAACTTCTCTTATTGATTCACTTTTGCCTGTATTCACTTAAGCGCCGTGTGAAAACACATTCTATAAATTCTTGACTTATTTCAGGATGTAGAACCTTTTATCGATCGTTCACTCCCACTTTAGAAAACAAACCGAATTAATAAATAATTCAGAATCATACAAGTTCAAGACATATTTGGCAAAGATTTCAACTCCATTTTAAGCTTTCAAGGGAAGTTCAAATCAATTTTAACCTAGTATCGTATAAACGAATCTTATTCTACATTTCCTGCTTATACTGCCATGTAGAATGGCTGCCTCGTTAATCCATAATTAGTGGAATATAATACTGGTAGTAAGTCGGATCTTATCAAGGATGTGCCTTGTCAAACGGTAAACTTACATCAAGCGATTGCTCCAGTATATATTCATCCGGGTGTAAAAATGCACAGTTGAAAACAGGATTACTGTTATTCGAAGGTAGCCGTGCTTACTAAAATCAGATAAAAATCCTAAAGCTTGTTAGTGGTTTTAATCTGTAAAACGTTCGTAATACGTTAATTTATCAGTTATCGGTAATCCAAAAAGAAAAAAAAAAAAAAAAGAAAAAGAAAAAAATGGACACCAATCCGTTGTTATTCTATTTGCACGATTTTTATAATATAAGTATACGTACAGTCTTTATTTTGCAGTTATTGCGTCGTAATTGCAATAAGGTAACTTTATCAGCTACGCATTTGTAACAAAGTAGATGAAACATTGTAATTATGTTAGGAACTTTTAGTTATAACCAAATAATTAAATAGTTATTTAATACCGATATTCTCGAGGTAACTTTAGAGGATTGCAATTATATGATGAAAAATATTGAACGTTGAACGGTATCAATAAAGCACACAAAAGATGCTTATACATTAGTTTCCTTTGTCAATCGTTTTGCAGTTGTTTTAAGCAGCAGTTATCGACAGATGCTTTGTATAGACGCGGTCAGTCAAACGCGGTCAGTAGTTTAGTCAAGTTATATGTTTTTTTTTTTTTAATTTGCGTTTATTTTACAATCAATTCTCGTTAGAGAATTTTAAATAAATTTATCTGACGTGGTACTATAACATGATTAAGAAGTATTTATAATATATTTGATTCTATTTGAATCTAGTGCTTAGATATAAGATATAATGTCTTTTTAGCCTGCGGATCTGTTCCAACAACTCGAGTAGTTGACTAATTGGAGGGTTTACGTACAAAGGTGCATTTATTAAGGATCTTAAGGTTTTAGATTGGAATTCGTGGAGAATTTCTATGTTGGAATTACTTACTGTTCCTTCGTAGTTGCGAGTTCTAAGTAAAGTCAAATTTACACTCTCTCACTGCGGATCGATACAGCGGACGATTCGTCGGAAAACGTCGCTTTCGGCGAATTTATATTTCACTTCGCACAGATGCGACGGATAAACGCTGTTTCCATTTGTGTGTACTAAAATGAAACAACATAAATGCGACTTTTTATCCTCGTTTCAACCGTAGTGATTCTTCAAAGTGGACAGATAAAATTCAGCTCTGCATGCTACGTTTTTTTTATTTTTTTTATCTTTTTTTAGTTTATCTTGGTTTTTACAATTTGTCCTGAAGGACATTTGGTAAAATATTATATCTTATTTATTGGTAATAAAAGAATAAAAATAAAATATAGCAGGTGGGTGGCTGCCCCCAGCTGGGTGCCATCTTCGTGTTTGTTAAATTATATGTTTTATGTACCTGCTACCTGCCACCTGCTACGTGACTGAATTATTGTCCGTGTGTGAAAACATATTCATAATGATCATGCCTCTGCTATCTCAAAATGAGTTACGTAAGTACGAAGGCATTTTAAGGCAAAGAATCTCAATATTCTTCTATAAAGAATAAATAAATGTATCGATTAGAGAAAATATAAAAGAACATACGATAGAATTCCATTTTCGGAAAATGATGATCTTAAAATCTCGTAAAAAAAAAAAAAGGAAAAGGAGGAAAAGTTTTTCTATCATTACGCGATTCTGAGCCTGTATTATGCCGGAGTGTATCCCCACAATTCATCACGATGTCACTGCAATTGTTAAACAAATCTACAAATCGGTCACAACTGCCAATCCGTAAAAATACGATCTGTTTTATTATAATACATTTTGCAATCATTTCGACAATTGCCTTGTTCATAAATAGTAAAAGAAAATAGTGTAACATTGAACGAAGGAAACTGCTTCAAGATTCCATTATCAAACTATCATATTATGCTTGGCTATTTTATTCGATTGTCCTTCTTTTCTTTTTTTTGCGTGAGGAGGGGAAAAAAATGCTGTTACGCATACCCAGTGACCCGCATCACTGGGGTTATGTGGGGGACTCGGGCGGATGTTGTTGCCATACCCACTAAAAACCCTTCCCCGCCCTCCTTTCTCTGCTTTGAGGGCTGACACAACCCCAGTAATACCCGGCGTCGGCAATCATCAGCAGGGTTGTCCTTTTTCATGCTCCGTATCTCCTTCTTCGTTCAATTACTGCTCGCTTCATCTTCTCAACCAGTTCAATGTTGGGCTGACCTCCTCTGAAAAAACCAACACCACACGCAGTTCCCTAGTGGTCACCTATCTTAGAGTACTACCCCACCCGTGCCCAGCGTTGCTTAAGTTTCTCGTGTTCGGACGGGAACGAGTGTTTTTTTTTTTTTTTTTTTTTTTTATAACGTTTATTGTCCAAGAAGATGAGTATTACATGTGTATGTTATTCACAATAAACAATGAATTTCGGTTGTAGGGTGGATTAGGCAAAAGTACCGATACGCGTCGGTACGACGTAGCCATGGTCTAATATGTGTCGTGGGTTTTAGGTTTTTGCGTTTATTTTTTTGTTTTTTTTGGGTTTAAGTCGCATTGGTGCGTGATTTTTGTGTATTCTTGTGTGTGTTGTATTTTGTCCTGAAACTTGGCCGCAAAACAGGACTCCTCGGTGTATTACTTTTATGCGTTGTGGGATTTTTGGGGGGGGGATGAGTGGGAAGGGGAGGGGGGTGTTAAATTATATTATTTACAATTGTTTATAGTATTTACATATTTACAGTATTTACATCTAGGTTATACGGTGGTAGAATGGTTTTTTTTTTTTTTTTTTTTGTCAAATTGGTAGTTTTCACTTATATTTTCTTATGGGTTTGGAATCCACCAATATTTTTTTGTGTTTCTTCTGTGTTTGTCTTTAGTGTCTTTTTGGGGGAGGGCCATGTTGTACCTCCACCTGGTGTCTGCAGTCAGTCCGTTTAGGTTTTCCTCGTAGAGTATCGTTTTTATCCCTATTTTTCTTTTTATGTGGAAAATTATCGGGATATTGTTTTGGTCTTGGAGGTAATTTTTTTCGTCTAGGTATAGGAACGCTTCTGGGGGGATGTAGCCTGTTTTCATTGTGTTTTTGTAATATTGTACGTTTGGGTATAAGCCGCTGAAGATTAGGCTGTTTTCTTTTATTTTTGACGCTTGTGCGAAATGATTTCTTGCTAGTTTTAGTATGTGACAGTCAATGCGGTGAATGTTGGCTAGGTCGTAGATTTTTTTGTTTTTTATATATTTTTTGTATCCGCTCTGTTCGGATCTGTACGCATTTTGGCAAGCTCTAATGCATTTTCTTTCGAAAACGCGGATTCTCTCCATTAGCGATGCTGGTATGTTGTACCAGATTGGGCAACCGTATGTTATAATTGGTCTAATTAGAGCTTGGTAGCATAATGTTTTTACATTATTCTTGAGCTGTTTCGAGTAAAATAGTCTCTTTGATCTCCAGAATGCTTTATTGGCCTTGGCGAGTTGGGTTTCTATGTGTTGTTTGTAATTTAGTTTGTCATCTATGTTTATGCCTAGGTACTTTACGCAGTTTTTGTGTGGTATGATTGTCTCTTCGGATGACTTTTCTTTTAATTGGAAATTTTTGCAGTGTTTTCTTTCTGCTGGGCCGATTTCGCTGGTTTTGGGTTTGAACAGTATGCTTTCGCATTTGTTTGCGTTAATTCTTAGTTTCCATGTGTGGTAGTAATCATTGATTTTGTCGAATAGTTCTTGGAGGTCTGTGTTTATTGTTTTAGTTTTGCGGCCTGTTACGTAGATGATTAGGTCGTCTGCGAAGGCTATGGAGCGTTTGTGGGTAGATTTGTTCATGTCGAACAGGTTTAATATGTCACTGTTGTATATGTTGAAGAGTAGCGGGGAGTTTACAGTTCCTTGTTGGAGTCCGTTTTTTATGGTGAATTCTTTGTTCGATGTATGGGAGTCCTCGGTCATTAGGAATGTTCTGTTTGTAATCATGTCCCATATTATTTTGATTAAGTATCTCGGGAAGTTTTTTTTTATTAATTTATAAATGAGGCCTGTGGTCCAGACTGTGTCGAAGGCTTTTTCGAGATCTATTAAGCAGGCGGCTACTCGTTGTTTTGCGTTTAGTGCCCAGCAGATGTCTGACGTGAGTTTGTTTGTCGCGTGTAGTGTGGAGTGTTTGTGTCGGAAGCCAAATTGGTTTTCTGGTATAATGTTTTTTTTTTTGCAGAATGTAGTTAGGGGGTTATTGATGACTACTTCAAATACTTTGCTTATGTTGGGGAGGAGACTTATTGGTCGTAGGTTTGTGAGTGATGAGCCGTCTTTATTTTTTTTTGTGATTGCTATTATTTTGGCTTTTTTCCACTTTTTCGGGAAGTATGCGTTGTTTAGCGCATTGTTGAATATTACTGTGTAGTACCATTTTATTTTGTTTGGTAGGTGCTTAAGTGAGATGTTCGGGATGCCGTCGAAGCCGGAGGATTTTTTATTATTTAGCTTGGCGAAGATTTTGTTTAGTTGGTTATAATTTGTAAAGTAATTTATTTCTGTTTCTGGTTGTTTGGGATTGTCTGAGGTGTTTTCGTTTGAGAACGTGCAGACTGTTTTGTTTAGCGTTATGTCTTGTTCTATTTCGTTTTTGAGTTTGTTCGTTTCTGCGATGATGATTCTGTTTAATTCTTCTCGGCCCATGTGTTCGTTTTGGGTATGTGTTTTGGAGAAGTGGGTGCCTATGATGTCTAGTTTTTCTGTTGTTTTAGTTATTATGAAGTTATTCTCGGTGTCTTTGCTGGTGTTGTGTATCTCTATACCTGCTTCTTGGATGAGGGGAGCTTTCTCTGGGGGCAATTTGAGCGGAGTGCTGGGGTTTTGTTCTTTCGGTCTGAAGATTTGATTTATTTGTGGGAACATGTTGGCTGAGTCGTTTTTGGAGATATTTTTTATTTTGTTTGACCAGTAGAGGTTTATAGAGTTTGCGAATTCTTGTTTCTGTTGTAATTTTATTTTGTGTAGTAGGTATTTTAGGTATTCTAATTCCTCTCTTTTGTCGTAAGAGTAGTTGTGTTTTATATTGTTTATTTTGGAGAGTATGTAGCTTTTGTCTCGTTGTAGTTCTTTTATTTTGTTGTTGATATATAGATCGCAGGAGTTTTTTTGTTTGTAGGTTGGGACGGATTTTTGGAGTGCGCTTTGTATGTGTTTTTCGATTTCGTCTATGTATGTGTCGATTTGTCTGTTTGTTAGGTTGACGTTGTTGTAGATATTTAGGTCGCATTTCTGATCGAGTAGTTTTTGGAATTTTTTCCAGTTTGTCTTTTTGTAGTTGTACTTGGGGGTTTCGGTTTGTGTTTCAAGTGTTAGGTAGTCGGATGTGTTTTTGTTTATCTGTAAGAGTATGGCTTTATGGTCGCTGTCGTAGTCTAGGGTTTTGAGCGTGTTATTTGGTCGTAAGTTTTGGATTTTTAGTCGCGCATCTGTTAGGCATATGTCGAGGTATGAGCCTCCTTTTGGGTAGGAGGGTAGCTCGGAGCTGTAAAGGTTTGTTTTGTAGTGTATGCTTTTATTGTCTAGCCAGTTTCTGATGAAGTTTCCTCTCGTATTGTTTAGTGGGTTTTTCCAGCTTGTGTGTTTTGCGTTAAGGTCGCCGGCTATTACGTGGAAGTTTTCTTGTTTGTCGAGCTGTAAAAGTTCGAAGAGGTTATTGAATTCGTCGTTAAATTCTTTTTCGTTTCCGTAGGATGCGTAGGCTGCGGTGATGAGTAAGTTTTCCTTTTTGTTTATTTTTATTTTTATGGTTGTCGTCTCCAGGGTTTTAAAATTTGTTATTTTGTCGTTTTGGATTTCTTTGAATTTCAGGGGGTTTTTTATGAGGATTGCCGTTCCTCCTCCTTGGATAGCGTTTGGTCTGTCGTGTCTTATTATGGAGTAGTTTTTGAAGGATACTTTGTGTCTTTTGTTCAGTTTTGTTTCTGAGATGAGTACGATGTCGGGGGTTTCTTTGTTTATTAGGGTTAGCATACTGTATCTTTTTTGGTTTGAGATTAGAGAGTTTGCATTTATTGCAATTATTTTCAGGTGTTTTAAATCTAATTTGGATGTTTTATGTTGTGTTTGTTGGTTTGGTGTGTTTTGGTTAATTGTCGACTTCGATATCTAAGGAGTTGAAGATGGTGTTGAACCTGTCTTCGTGCGATGATATTGCATTTTTTAATTCGTTGAGTTGTATTTGTTGTTGATTTAGTGCTTGGATGATACATTTTTTAAAATCTTCGAAGGCGTTTAATATTATTTGTTGAGGGATGATCTCGGTTGTAATTGGGATTTGGTTTGCCCGCGAATCTAGTTTTGGGTTTATTGTGTGAGGGGGGTTTTCGATTTCCTGCTTTGGTCTTGCTTGTTGTTTCACTGCGTCCGAGAACTTTAGTTCTGGGGTGTATTTTCGGCTTATCTGTTCTAGTCGTTTGTTTTTTGTTTCTTTGTCTTTTTTAATTTTTTCTGAAAGTTTTTGTCGCAGCTCTATGATTTTGGGGCACCCTTTGTATGACGCGGGGTGTCCGTAGCTTTTGCAGTTGACGCAGAATATTTTATCCTTTGTGATTGTATCGTCTTTTTTTATTTTGCACTCGCCTGGGCCATGGGGCTCGGTGCATTTTACACAGCGGTAGATTAGGTTGCAGTTTTGTGCTGTGTGGCCTAATCGTTGGCATTTGTGGCATTGGGTAATGTCATTTTTTCTTATTTTTTCCCAAGTTATTTTATAGTAGCTTAGTCTATTTATTTTTTGTAATTTCACGACGTTGCTATTGGGGGATACCTGTACTATGTATATTGGGAGCAGTCTGTTACTTTCCCTTGACTTTCTTGTCGAGAAGCGCGATACTTTCGTAAACTGTATGTCGTCTATTTTTAATGCTTGTAAGTCTTCTAGTATTTCTGTCTCTGTAAGGTTAATGTCTAGTCCTTTTAATAGGAACGTGTGATGTTTTTGTGCTTTTGGTGTGTATGTGTAGAACGTTGTGTTTGTTGATATCAGTAATTCTTTTGCTTTAACGTAGTCGCTTAGATTATGTAGGTATAGAGCGTGTTTGTTCGCGTGTATTCTGTTAATGTGAAAGTTTTTGATTTTGAGCGCGTCTTGTAAGAGAGCAATGGTGTCTTTTGGGTCTTGATGAGTTATGTTGATTGGCGGGGGCCTGTTACCTTTTGTGGGTGAGGGGGCGTCCTGTTGTTCCTGTGTGGGGTGGTTGGTGGGCTGTACCTGTTGTGCTTGTTCCATCAGTGTCTTTGTCGGTGGGGGTTGCTCTTTTGGTTTGATCAGATGAGTGTGTTGATTTTGTGGTGTCGGCGGCCTCCTAGGTGGGGCGAGGGGGCTGTTTGTTCGTGTGTTGTTTGATTTTTCTTGGGTGTGTGGTGTTCCCAATGTGGACGTAGTCCTCCTGTTTGCTTTGATTCGCATTTCATTGTTCTTCTTTCTTATGGCTTCCACGATCGCATTTTGTATTGTTGATTCTTTTGTTGATGTTGTTTGAGTGTGATTCTGTTGTTGCGGTATGGTGGTTTCCTGTGTTTGTAACACTTCAAATCTGTTTTTTGTTGGTATCACTGGTGAGGGAGGGCTTCTTGTAGTTTTCATGGTTTTGCTTTCTTTGATGGTGGGATCTTGTGTATTGTTCTCTTTTTGGATTAGAACGAGATCTTCTTCTGTGTTTTCCGGGTTGTCTGGTAGTCTTTTGGACCTTCCCACTAGGTTTGGTTGTGGGTTGAGTTTCCGCGTTTTTTGCGCGGAAAGTCTTATGCTAATGTTGTTTTCTTTGTCCGTTTTTGGCGAGATTGCTTTTCTTTTACTTGTTTTTTTTGTTGGGATTACGGAGGGTTCCGTTTTTTTGCTTTCTGCTTCATTATCGATGTCGCCTATTTTTTTATTTATTTTGTTGTTATTATTTTTTTTCCCTATTTATAGCGATGGTGTCACTAATCAATTTTCCACTTTCTGTCACTTTTTTCTCTTTTTTTTTTTTTTCCACTTAGACTTTCTCTACGCGAAAGATTGTCTAGTTGGCGCGCGCACTGTTCGGGTCTGGGTCAGCTGTCCCTTTTTTTTCTTTAGGGCTGAGAGGTCCGTTTGGCTCGGAGGTTCGCAGTCGACTGACGGGAACGAGTGTACTCAACGTGATTTGGGCGTTGGCTTATTCGGTTATCCTGTGTTTTATCTCGAATTTCATATATCATTCGTATTGATTTATAACTGTTAACTACCCCTCCCCTTTCCTCTCACCCCCCCCCCCCCCAAAAAAATCCCACAACGCATAAAAGTAATACACCGAGGAGTCCTGTTTTGCGGCCAAGTTTCAGGACAAAATACAACACACACAAGAATACACAAAAATCACGCACCAAGCGACTTAAACCCAAAAAGACAAAAAAATAAACGCAAAAACCGAAAATCCACGACACATATTAGACCATGGCTACGTCGTACCGACGCGTATCGGTACTTTTGCCTAAACACACTATACTCAATTCATTGTTTATTGTGAATCTCAAAAATGTACAAAAAATCAAATATTGGCTAAATAAACTATTTAAAAAAAAAAAAAAAAAAAATAACTGTTAACTACAGATTTGTGTGTTCTGCTTGTCTAACTATGTGTTAAATGTGGATATGTAAATCGTGTTATATTCTAATTGATTAATCCTTTAAATGCTCACTGAACTGCTTTTAATCGTCGTAAATAATGTGGTATGAAATGTTTCATTTTGATTAATTAACCCCTACTGTGCGCTCAATGTTCGTCGATCAATATTGGTATAAACTAAATATTCAAAATGGCGAAAACTGCAATATTTATAAAATTGCAAATAACGAAACCTGTTTTCCACATCTATCAATTCTACATCTATCTAACAATTCTTACATCTTTCTGCATCAATTGATTTCGATGAAACTTGAAGCATGTACATAACCTACATAAGTCTACGAAACGTATCGTTAGAAGATCGTAATAGTCATTACAGGTTTAGATAAAAATGTCATGACAAATGACTATTACTGTTTTCTTCGCAATCCCAACTAATTGCAATTTCTTTCCAAGTCTATCTTCCATATCATTTGGTAATCTAATCCTTTTAACTTCTCCAAGAAATTCAAGTCCTCTGGTCCAATTTCTAAAAAGTAATTCTGGTTTAGACGGTCCGAATATTAATGTGACCTACTATTTTGTACAATTTAAAATTTCCGAATTTGTATAATATTACGAGGACAATTAAAAAAGGAAGACATTATAAAAATATGTGAAATATATAATAAAACATTTTCTATACAGTTCACTGCATTAATTGTTGATTCGATTATTTCTGTTATTTTTGTCCAAATTGTAATATAGCTAACTGTACTGCTAATATTGCTATCAGGATTTAATCATTTCCAGGTACAACGTCGACTAAATCTATCTCTGTAAATATTGCCAATGTTAAATTTGATATTAACAGAGATGGCCAACAGGAGATTGATGTTACAATATCTAAAAGTAACTTTATATGCGACAATGTTTGAAGGAGGAAAAAATACAAATACAGCAAAGACAGCTGAAAATACAGCTTCGTCGATCTCAGAAAATAGAAATAAATTTCGAAGAATTGAAGGTGATGATGCAAAGGCCGATGTAAAGCAAGATTCAGAGAATCTGAAGAAAGACTCAATGCCAGAATTTCCAGCGATTAAGACTTCTAGTACAATAGTAGATACATTACATATTTCCAACGCTTTTAATGCTCTAACATTGTCAAATAATAAATACGTAAAAACTGCACAAACACTTGAACCAGTTTCACGTGCATGCCAAGAAGAATGGACCGATAAATGGAATAACCTTGAATTTCCAGCTCCCAAATCGTCAATTTTAACACCAGTTACTTTTAGTTTATCTAAAAAACAATATTCATTTGGTGACACAAGTACGAGTCAGTTTCTTGGTTCTCCAACGTCAGAAAGTAAAGAGTCAGCGCGTGATAACGCAGAGAGTAGATCTACGCCTTTCTGTTGGAAAGCAACAACGACAACAACATTATCAAGTCCAGCATTCCAAGTACCTACTGCAGCACAAACTTTGCATAAATCTGGAACATCCAAATCATCAATTTTAAAACCACCTACTTTTAATTTATCTAAAAAACAATATTCATTTGGTGACACAAGTACGAGCCAGTTTCTTGGTTCTCCAACGTCAAAAAGTTAAGAGTCAGCGTGTGATAACGCAGAAAGTAGATCTACGCCTTTCTGGTGGAAATCAACAACGACAACAACATTATCAAGTCCAGCATTCCAAGTACCTAATGCATCACAAACTTTGCATAATTCTGGAACACCCGAATCATCGATTTTGGTACCAACTACTTTTAGTTTATCTAATAAACAATGTGAATTTGGTGGCGCAATTTCACGTAAATCTTGCACTTCTCCAGTGCTAGAAAATAAACCTGCAGCTTGCGATTCAACACCAACAAACCAAAAAGAAACAACATATAATACAACACTCGGGATGCCAACTGTACGTGGCACATTGTCAGTGACATCAGTAGTATCTGGTGATAGTACTGTTAGAACGTCTACCGGCGAGTCAACGCCTCTTATACGTGTACATCAAAAATTTATATTTAACGCCATTCCTACTGAACCGGCTGTAATGCCTGGGACTCGATTCAATTTTCCTACGAATATGATACCTCCTGTATCGACTCAGATTCAAATATCGATTGATTCCACCGATTATACATTTAACGGACCTAATCCGGAACTAGCAGCATTTCCGCAATGTCCAACTACAAGTTCATTTTCTACATCGCAACCTGTTACCCAAAGTCAACAATTGTCTACTTCATCATCTATTCCTCTAGAATGCGCGTTTAATTTTGATTCGTCACCAGGAGATCATACAGCTGTAAGTAAACTAAAAGTATTAAGTCACTGAAAAACTTCCTAGCATATTCGATAATCGATTTATTCTGTTATATTCTGTACACCCTTTGTACACTCTTCTGTACACACCGAACACTCGTAAAAATCTTTTAGCAATAGATTAGGCTGTCGCAAAAGTTTCTTTCGTTTCATTCAAAATTCAGTAAAATAATATAAAACAGAAAATGTTGTGCATCTATTATTTCCTTATAAAACGAAAGAAACTTTTCGGACAACCTAATATTATATACGTTATACGTAACATTTTCAAATTCCATTGCTACTATCATAAGATATGACTATCATGACTTATCGATAAACAGTATTTCGAATAATGCGATGACCTGATAAGAGTTACCGTATTCCTATTTTTGAAAGCACTTTTACAGCGGTATAGAAAGAAATTTACAAAATTGTATTGTAGTATATTAGAGGTTCGCGATACCAACTATGTTAATGATTGTGTTTTACAAATGATTAACATTATTATGATTAATATATGATTTCCTTTTTAGGAACCTGGTTCAATCCAGTCCGAAGGATTTAATTTTAATCCCAATACTAGACCATCGTTCCGTTTTAGTGTTTATGAATTTAAGTATCTACAAAATATAAAATTATTTTACACATTAATAGCAGGATCTTTTTTCCATAAAAAAATGTGTTGCCATGTGTTGTTTTAGTGCACCTACTCAAGTACAACGAGATACTGCGTCTACTCGAGTACAACGAAATACTGCGTCTACTCTAGTACAACAAAATACTGCCACCATCAATTACCGCCCAATGATCAGTCCCACTCGATTACTCAATCCACGAAAGATCAGGAAAGCTTTTAGAAGATTAAAATAGGAGTCAAGTAACGGCATTCTTTTTATACAGTTGCTCATGAAGGTATTCATATTCTTGCAGAAGACACCTTTTATGAATATACTATATGTCTTGAAAGAAACATTTTGAAATGTCATTAGTATTGTAACAAAATCCGATTGTCATAGCTATATTGGTAAAGTTTTTAGCAAATCTGAAAATATACATAGATATTACAAAACACCTAACACAAGTATGCAGATATTTTGTAGAAATCAATAAAGTATTTAAACAGTCATTTAACATTTCATCAAACATTTTCCATATGTATGAAATAAGCCTAAATATTTACTGGAATCACTTTTGAGATTTTTTCTAGGCATACCAAGGAGGCTATTAATGCTGTGTGCTAATCTTTATTAAATATATGTTTGTAAATAACTTTTATGTATATTTTAAGATTGGTTTTTGGCTTTTCTATCATAAAAATAGTAGTTGCAAAATACTTTTATGAGCCATTGTATCTATTTCATACAATCGTGAGAAAACAAGTCGAAGACGCTTCGTTTTCGAAGAAAAAAGAAAGAAGAAAAAAGAAACGATTTTGAACATTTTCTCGATGCTGCTATACGCACATACTCTTTATGATATATCAATTCTTGGATCAATAACGAACTTTCATTATTGATGAGCTGCTGCTAGTGGATGAGGAAACTTAATAAAATATCGAATGTCTGCAATTTATTGAGAATAACGAGTTTATGTGGGTAACAGATATATCCTTTCATTAAGCATAGGTCTTATATAACTCGTTTATAGTTGAGAAGAAAAATACTAATCAGTACTAATTAAATTCATGAATTAATAACTTTTTTTTTGTAACGAAAGAAATGTTGCGATGCATAATGTACAATGTATTGAATTTGCTTCATACATTTAATTGATTCTGAACAATTATCTTTGCTTCATTATTTTTGAATAAATTCAGTATTTACAACTTAATAATTGTAATAAAATTATATCATTCAGATAATAAGAAAACGCGTAATAATAATTATTACGATGCAAAAAAAAATAATAATAATAATAAGTATATCTATAATGAGAGAAGATATTAACAACAATTAATATACAAATAATAAGTTTGTGTTTGAAAGTAACTTATTGGCAAATTGATAATGTATCTTTCAACGTAGAAATCTTGCAAGTTGTAAAACGTTGAAGGACGAGTTAAGTGTTCTGAGACCTTATTAAATCTGTTGCAACTGTGCATAGCTATTTGCAAATCAAGATGTGTAGATGTTCGAGATGCCGAAGCACTGTTCGTTATGAATAACACGCAGCGTAGTTGCACCTGTTACATCTCTGTCGAGCACAATTATATTAGTTCCTTTCGTAATCTACCTGAATATACTACCTCCCTTCTCGCTAATAATACAGAAATTGCAGAGAATGTGATAACGCAATACATTGTGTTTTTTAACTAAAGATAAAACAAGCATAATTGTGGATTATGACATTTTGCTCGATTTTCTGATTTTAATGTCACTTGATGATAAAAGTAGGTGTGACATTTTAACATATATATACATATATGTCGGAGATGAAAGGACATTGGAGTTTTTCTTTTGAAATGTTTGGAAAGGTCCCCGATACTTTAGTCCAGTTTTTTTTTATTATTATTATAGCTGTATTTAAATAATAAAGCTGAGAAATAATTATTTATGATTTAATCCGAATATGGGTGCCCTAGATTTATGAGTGCCCTAGATTTATGGATGCCCTAGATTAATGGGACGCGGTTGTCACGAATCAATTTTCCTTTTTACCATGTGGCACGCCAGATGTGACGGTCCTTGCGAGATTCCCCGTAGTCCGGACGCCAAGACCTATCTATTGTTCTATTAACTCGCAACAGGCCTAGGAAGACGACATAAACCGAATCTGTTCAGTTTCAGTTTCCTTCACGTAAACATTTTCGGTTTATGTTTGTTGCACGCCCTAACCTAATACGGAGAAAGCGGGTGTCTGGCAAGATAAGAGTTTTCCCATGAACAAGGATGCCCACGAGCCATATCTAGCTCTCCTTGTCTTTACTACCTAATTCATTTACCAATGGGCATCGCGGATCATTACCCTCACTTTTCCACCAAAAAGTGTGGACAACGAATCCGCGTTCTGAATTCCAAAGGGAACACCCACACCGAGTTTTCCTCAGTAAGAGCAGTGGAGCAGTCAGATAGTCTTGAACGGTCACGTCTAGAGCTCGGAAGTGTATTGTAAACAAAAGAGAAAAATAAAAGTTTCTTTTCTCCTTAAATTCATTATTATTTTACGTGACACGGTCACGGTCAGGGCAAGGGCGTGTACTTAATAGAGGTATGAAGTAAATGAATAGCTCTCTTTAAAAACAAAGATTGATCCGAGGGGTACAGAGAGGTACGGAGAGGAGTATATAAGTTTTACATTACACGATATATGGGGTGTGTGTGTGTGTGTGTACACACACACACACACACACACACACACACACATATATATATATATATATATATATATCGTGTAATGTAATGGGGGAGAGTATAGTGCTAGTAGGTTTTAATATCGTTCACGTCAACACAAAATCAAGTATGATGTACGGCCAATCTATATACACGTAGTCACCATTTGTCATTCGCTACTCTCGTTACAACGGTTCCAACGCTCTTTTTCACGCTGACCACACTCCTTGGCAACCTGACAATACTCGCTTCTCAATTAATTAACGGCCTCCCCTTATAGCATGACTCCGGTATGCCCGGCACGCACAAGTTTCAGAGACGTGAACAATCCATGGTCAAGTAGATCTCAATTTCTTAGGGTTTTCCCTCGATACTGCATATATATATATATATATGTATATATATAACATTTATCGATATTGGGTGGTATTAAAATCAGAGAACTTCACAATATGTTTATATGTTTATACTCCACTTATATATTTCCAGAATATGAGCAACAAACAAATAGAATTTAGTTTTATATATTTTGTATTATTTTATGTACGTATATAACAAAATTACTAACTTAACTTATCCTAAGATAAACTTGTATTCAAATTTAATGTTACAGTATATAAAGATGTAATAGCTTCTTCAAATAAAACTCTTATAAAATGAAATAATATTTGGTCATTTTTGGATTCTATACTTTTTCTGATACACTTCTTAGGATCTTTCAGATTTGCTATTTACATATTACATAAACTTAAAAAGCTTCTATTTATCCCTATTTTTATTTTACAGTGTGTTTACAGCATTTATTATCTAAAACGATCAATGGTATATATGTACTTACATACATATAAACATAGATGTACATGTAAACTATAAAATTGTATTTTTACATATTATTAAACTGTTTCAACAAGCTGAAATAGTCATATATTTTGATTTCCTATTCTTTGAACACTATGGTTATATTATCATACTTACAGAATCAAGATTCGATATTGTGATATAGAAATTAGATTTGAGTCATTTCTATGAACTATTCGTATGAGATTTTATCAGACACGTGATAAATTATAAAAAGGAGAAAGAAGCAAAACTATGTCTGCCTCCATCATACGCAATATATACAGGAGTTACGAGATTGTTTTATAAAGATATTTAAATTATATATTACGTGATACATTGGGTTGTTGGGAAATTTCGTGCCGATGTTCAGTAGGTGGCATTAAATCAGGTCTGAATATATCAGAATGATTGAAAACAAATGAATTGTGTACATATCGTAAAAGGTGATATTTGATGCATCTTTAGAAAAAGGCTTGCTTAGAATACATTAATTTTTGTTAGTTTCAAATCTAAATATGGAAGGAAACAAAGTGCATTATAGGCATTTGATGCTTTTCTTTTACCGAAAAGGCAAAAATGCTACACAAGTAGGAAACAATATATCCGCTGTTTATGACGACAAACGACCAGACGATAAATTCGGAAGGATATTGCTCGCAATGAGACGAATTAGAGACAGCAATTGAACAAAAACGTCCAGAAGTTTCAGTTTCGTCAGAACAATGCGTGGCTTTGCGCGTCTTTGATTACTCGACAAAAGATGTTGAAGCACGCCCACCGTGTTCAACAGACGTTGGACCCTCAAATTTTCCCCTATTCAGGTCATTACAAAATTCCCTTAATGATAAAGACTGTAACTCTTTGGTCGACACAAGAAATTATACAATAAAGTTTTTCGCCGAAAAACCTGAAAAGTTCTGGGATAATTGAGATAGGAGAAGAGAACTTTTGACGTAAAGAGAAAATTAAAAATATGAAATAAATAAAATATAAATACTTATTGGTACACGATATTTATAAATACTTAAATACTTATTGGTATATCGACTAATTACTCTCTGCAATATTTATTTAAACATTTATTTACCATGAAATTATACGTAATTGTGTATATCTGCATTTCACGAAAGAAACAAGCATACTTTTTCCTTATATATAGTTACGTATAAATCTATAGTATCGATAGTTACGTATAAATACGTGTCCTTTTGTTCTCGAATATATGAAAATAATTTCAATTCATGGATACGAATTCATGGAACTTGATTGTAAATGTATGTATACATACATATTCATTTAAACAGAATTTTTCGATTTGTAGGTATTTGTGTTTATTCAACGATACGATTCTTACATTAAATTGGTATGAAAGAAGGATTATTACGTTCAGCCATTTTATCCTTTCATCCTTAAAACAAAATGCAAGGAAATAAGTGGAATTTCTCTATCTGCATGTACAAGTTGCTTGTGTATACTAATTTATAGGTGAAATTTGCAAACGAAAATTCATTTCTTAGACTTTTGAAACGTACAGTGGTTTCTGTACAAGGTATTCATAATAATTACGTAAAGGTAATTACGTTTAATTCAAATCGATAAGATAAACAAGGACAAAACAAATTCATCAGACTTTATACCTCCAAGTAAACAGTCTCTGTTATTCTGTTCGTCGTTTCAATATTCCATTTGTTATGTTTATGCTTTTAATCCTCTCGTATTTGAGAAGGAAATATTTTACAACGCAATGTCGTTTCGTATAACGCTTTATACGAAATACCTCACGGTATATTATTCATGCGATGCTTTGAACAAAATATCTCAGGTTCAAATGTTGTTAATCGCTTTGGAACACGAAAGAGACACATATGTCGACGCAATATCGTTGACTAATAAACGAATACGCGGGATATTTCCTTCGCTTCGTTCGAGAAATACGGTTTCTCCAGGGTTCCTTATAATATTACCGTTACTGATATGTATTCCGCCATCCCTATTATTATTTGCACGTGTATAGTCCATTTACCTACGATCTCTATGTATTGGAATACCGATCCCATGTACAGCTTTCAATTTATAAGAAACGTTATGTCACGAGACAAATTCTTGCGAATCCTGCGATTCTTAAATTTTAACGACGAGGATAATGAGAAAAATAAATGGAAAAGACATCGATGTAACGTACAAAGTACAACCTGTTATCGACAGATTACCGTTACGCTTTCAAAGCGCGTATCGGCCAGAAAGAAATATCGTCGTTAATGAAAGCGTGATGCTATGGGAAGATAGACTGCCATAAAACCAGTATATTCCTAACAAACGAGCAACTTTTGGACTAAAAACCTTTGTTTTGGCTGAATGTGAAACTGGCTATGTATACAATTGCCAGTGGACAATTGCTACGTGACTTGAATTCCAAACCACTTGATGCCTACGGTTCAATTGTATTACATTTAACGAAACATTTGCTTCAACAAGGAAGAACTCTGTTCCTCAATAATTACCATTCGTCTCCTGCCTTGTACGAAATATTACATAAAAATGGAACTAACGTTTGCGGTATTGTACGTCTAAAACGAAAGGAAATGCCACGTTACGGGACGATTGCAAGAGATATAAAAAAATTGAAAAAAGGACAAATGCTAGTCAGATATAGCGAAACGGTGGCTTTTTGTGCGTGGGAAGACAAGAAGCTAGTATCAACCCTTGCTACTGTACATTCTCCTCGCTTGGTGATGTCAACTAATATCGATCACGGTACGGGACAATACCGGCAGAAACTCAATGTCGTTCTAGATTATAACACATACATGAGTGGAGCAAATGAAATCCATCAAATTTTACGGGAGAATCTGACCATAAGTAAATTTATGAAATGGCACGAGAAGTATTTTCTACATTTGCTTAACATAACGATATTTAATTGTCTTGTAATATTCTCTTGTCACGAAGATGGAAAAACTTTTCGCGAGATAAAAGAAGACATTATTTCTGGATCATTAAAGAAGTATTTTACACCAGTTGAAAATTTTTATCACAAAGCAAAAAGATCTCAGAAAAAGTTCCTCTTTTGCATTAAATCTCGATGTTTCCCTAAGAAAATAGCTCCTACGATAAAGAAATGCCATCCTACAAAATACTGCGTACGTTGTGAGGAGAATGAGTTACGTAGAAAAAACGAGGTACTTTTGTAACGATTGTAACGTACCATTATGCATAATACCGTGCTTTGAATTATTTCATACGACAAAGGAATAGGATTACTTGTTCGTGGAAACCGATGCTCTTTTATATTCATAAATACGCAGTATTTTACAAATTAATTTTTCTGCGAATCATTCTGTGAGATTCGTTCCTCGAATTTGCGAGATCTTTCTTTCTAGTGAAAAACGTGTAACATACATATCACGTTCAAAGCGCCACATGAGCGATATTTCTCTGCGAGCTATCTCGTACAAAGCGTCATGTAAACGATATTGCGTTGCAAAATATCTCGTCCAAATTGTATTACAAACAACTGTGTGGAAAAATGTTTTCTTCTCCTACGCGTAGTTTTTAACTAACGCAAAATATGTTTCACGATAGTAGAAGCGTATGTGTGTGTGTATATGGATGAACGTATGTGTGTAGTAATCTGCTAGGTGATCCATCCGAGTAAGTCTACTAAAATATCTCTTTCAACTGTGACAACGTGAAAAGTATTTTACATGAAATTCGGCCAGTATTGAGAAAGGTTTTTTCATTTTTCCAAGGCTTTTTTCTTTTTTTTTTTTTTTTTAGAATTTACAAGGCCATTTTAGCACACGAACAACTACATACATTTCTGCTTTCTATCGCCTGGAATAATTAATGATAAAATAGGGTTATGTATATAACGTAAGAAGATCCTGAAGTGGAATTTAGTTTCGAAAATTAAACCTGAAATCTGAAACGACACGCGAGAGGATCCGAAGACGTAATCGCTTTCAATTTGTCAGCGAGTCGAGTACCGTTCGTAATGAATTAGCCGAAGCAAGTGAAAGACGATAATCTAAGAGAAAGTAAGGGATAAATGATATTACTGCAATAGAAGATATTTCCTTATATTCTTTGGTTTCAACGTCCACGTTTGCTAAAACCTGCGATCTCGATAGGCATAAACTTCACGAGATGAAGGTCGCTTAGAGATTATGTTACTATACATATCTATGTTACTCTGTCTCTCTCTCTCTATATATATATATATATACATATATATATTTGTTTCGGACGAAACAAATATCTGTCGGGGTTTTAATCCTTTAGTCGTGTTCAGAATACATGATGTTGGATAAAATCCACAGTGTAACGGTAATTTTCATATTTAACAATTCTGAAATTTATTTACTCGCTTCCTACATTTGCTCGTTTTGCGGATGCACGTATCTCTTTATACCATCGTCAACATGAAAAGTTTCATCGTTATCAGTAGTTCAAAATAAAACACAGGTTTAATTACATCGCCAGACTTATGTTTATTTAGACGATCGTTGTTCAACGGTAAAGTTTTATTGTAAACTCCATTGAGAACATAGTAGATTTTATAATATTTAGTAGATGCAACATTTTTTAAATTCCATTCTGTAAGTTACAAAAATTTAATATTGAAATTTACAAAAATTTGCATAAATATCTATGATTTAGTTTTAACCGACGTAGACGACTATTACGGTCATCGGTAAAGTTTGCAATCAATCTAATAATGTATATAGAATTTACAAATATTTAATACAAGTACATATAAACATATATATTTTTTTTTATAATATATTTAGCACAAAAATATTTAAATATTTATTGACCGATATTATGATCTCGCTATGTCGTTTCAACCACCTTACATACATTTACATTTTTATATTGTTTTATATAAAAGTAGCGAAACTGCTGAAAACAGAAATTACAATATATTTAATGTATACATATATCTTGTGAATATTTATTATACGACATGATTTGAATAAATCCCATCTTACGCATATAATTAATGCTAAATGTAGTTCTATTGAAATTGAGTTTGTTGGGGACCAGAAGAGTGCTGTGCTCGACAATTTCATTGAAACGCTTAAGAGATGTTCCCGAAGGAATTATGACGGGCTTTCGAGGGAACGGTGGAACTTTGTCAGGAAAAATCTGTAATCCGTTTAGAAGTCGCAATTTGAATATTATTGAATGCCTTATATTATAATATGTTTAAGCATAATAATAAATCTTAATTCTTCCCCTTTTGTTAGAATTAAATTCACATTCTGTCCGTTGGTATTAGATGTCTTAAACATTCGCCAATCGATCTTGAGAAAGGGGCGCCAAATACAACGCGATAATTAAACGAATTCACTTAAGTGAAGTTCGATTATAGTTGCCTGTAGTTTCTCGCTTCCCAATTAACTAACTAAGTTCAAATAATAACGGCAATATTCTAAACTAATACCATGGCAGAGCGCAATTTGAGATTTCCAATTTGCTTTGAACATGTTGGCAACTCTGTTAAGGAAGGATACTGGCAATTGATTCCTCGGAAAAGGTGCTACATACAATTGTAATTGAACTTGGCTTGTGTAAATTCATTTAATAATTTAACTTTACTGTGCGCCCGCATATGAAATGTGTGTGTCATGCGGTACTACGCAAAACAAATAATTTGTGCGGTGAATGAATGATCCACCATAGTGTAAATAAGCTTTTATGGTAATTGCTATTACAAACTATATTGAATCCATTAATTCATATGTTCGGCAGCTGAAGGTAAGGCGTAAATACAGAACTGCTGCTCTCGGCTATTCATTATCGATTCGGTAATAATTTTATAATATAACAGTTATAACGTTTCTCGTTATTAAATCGATTATTGCACGTTGCTTGAGTCTCGTTGACATCGTGTCAATATTCAACTTCCCCATAAACGGTATCTGTAATTGCGTCATGTACAGTTATTGATTTTTGGTATGGTATAGGGGAGGAATGAAGCTACAAGCTCCCGGCTTACCGGTACCATTGCATCTATTTTTGTCCTCGAGCTACGTGACGCGTGAGCGTTATTTATCAATCCATTTTCGCATACATTCTGTATCCTATATAAAACACTGAAATGTCATTAATACACCAATGAGACGCAATTATCGTGATTATATTGATCGAGACGAATGTGAAAATGTACACAGAGATTGCCAAATGTTTACACCAAATATGTAGCGTCTGTACAAATATCTGCAATTGGAAATAACTGCCAAACGATAGATGATACGGAGAAATGTAATAAGTGGAAAAAAAAAATATTAAAAATAAAATTAAATAAAATAAAATAGTAATAAGAAGTGTAAAAATGTAAAATGTTAAAGTTAAAAATTTTCAAAGCCAGTCGAAGGTCGTTTTGCATCTTTTAGATGGGATATCACATTTTAATTCGCATGTCATAACAGAGTAAAAAAAAAAAGAAAAATTCAAAACGCTACTGACAAATAATTTTGAATTGATGCAACGTCGCTATATGTAGAAAAAGTATCGTTGAAACGGACAAATTTTTCAACCATTTGTTCTACTACACTTGCATGTGTATCAGTAATTCGATTCTTCCTATTTTCAAGAGCTGTTGGTCCTGTTTCGTAGACAATGCTTTTCGCGTATGGTGTCACACGCGTAGGTGTATCGAAACAAATGGTTGTTCTCCATTTTCAAACAGAGTGCTGCAGCGTTTTAACCGATATGCGAATTTCGAACGTGCGATGTAAAGTGAAAAAATAGAGAAACAAAAAACTCAGCCCTTGTGTGTTTCGACATTTCCTCTGTTGCGACGTTGCGTTAATTCAAGACCACTTGAAAACAGGGCATCGAATTCGTCCTCGGCCCTTTCATCGTACGAGAACAAAAATACGGTGTTCCATTTAAAAAACGCGACGTGAAAATTTTTAACTGAAATTTTTATATTTATTATAATCCACGTAAAAAAAAAGCTTAAAAAACACCTCTTCGTGTTATTTACTCTCGCGTTTGGTAGTTATTTCAAATGACAGAAATTTCTAGACACTCTGTATATTTAAAAAATAATTAATATACAGCATGAATAGTCATCTTAAACATATAATAATAAATATTTATAATGTTTTCACTGAATAGCCATGTATTTTATTATAATAGGATTTCCTGCATCGTGAATTGTTTGTTAATTGTTAACTTATTATGCTTACCTAGAAAGTAGATAATCCCTTCCGCACTTTCTTTCTTTACTTCAATTAACATCCACTGTTTTGTTAATTATTTGAGAATATAATTTTAAACAAGCTGTGATGCATTCTGTACAGATTATACGAGTACGTACGTACTCTTTCAATAATTATTTATTTAATAAGTAGAATGCACGATATTCAGCCATCAAGGTATGTAGGTCAAACTTCACATACAATCAATACAGATCTTGATGTTAACAATATATCAAGTATAGAATACGTAATGCTTTGAATTTTATGGGGATTATCATGCAATAATGAATATAAGAGAAAACCAATAATTTACGTAAAAGCTACAAAATATTTAATGCAAGTACTTGTTTCGTACAGGTAATCAAAAAATATTTAAAAGATGAATTACATGTTGCATTACTAAATTAATTTTGTTAGCGATCTGTTCGCTGTGCTGTTTAATCCGGTGTTAAAGTCTCTCGGCGATTATATAAGCTGACACTTCACGCATAAAAAGGTCGATTTCTTTCTTGCCACACGTATTCGCGCCATAAATTAAGAATTCCGAGGGATCTCGACTGGTGTCAAGTACCAGGGGCAATTATCGAGACTCGGAGGAATCATGTCACAGTAACCGGAGAGGCCGCTACGTTCGACCACTCCTCGAATCACTTCGCTCGCGTTCCAGAAAGGAGGGATTCCTGATTCATCCTCGTTTTTTAGGCGAGCAAGCCAATTAGTGATATCGAGCACTCCCGGTCTTCCTCACGGTCTTTTTTTTTTCTTTTTTTTTTTTTCTAATAGTTTATTTTGCTTTTTACAATTTGTCCTGAAGGACATTTGGTAAAGTGTTATATCTCATTGGTAATAAAAAAATAAAATAAAAATAAATAAGTTATATCTTTTATGAGGTCTATTGGGTGTTTCCTTTTTAGTCTTCTTGCGATGTTCGTTGTGTTGCACGTTTCAGCTGCCACCTGAAATCTCCTCCTTGACCGTTGGTATTTCCAAGGTCTTTCCGTATGTCCTCGTTTCTAACGTACCACGGGGCGTTTACTATTGTTCTAAGGATTTTGGCTTGAATTGTTTCGATTTTGTTTAGATTTTGTCCAGATTGGTTTTATGATTATTTTGTATATTTTTAGTTTGTTTTCTGTGCTCAATTTGGATTTTCGGCTTGTTAACATTTGCCCATTTGTCTTCTTGCTGCCTGCATTTCGTCTACTATTGATTTGATATGCTGACTTGTCTTGTTCGCGTTATTTGCGTGCCGTTCGGGAAGCTGTTATCTATTTTCTCAGCGTGATATGAATGTGACGTGATTGCGTTCGTTAGGGTTAGCTTTAATTCGTTTGTCTTGTATCTAATTTTCTGTTTTTGTAGCAATTTGGCTGCTGTTACAGGGTTAATATGCCTGATTAGTACGGCTGTGTCGTCCGTGAATCTCAATATTTTGCTGTTGGTAGTTGTTGGTATGTTGGCCGTGTATGTAGCGTGTACGATCCCTAGGACGCTTCATTGCGGAACCCCTGCTTTGATGTCTGACATCGGAATGTGCGTTCTTTACTTCTATTGTAAAGGTTCTGTAAGCTTATGTATGATTTTATTATTTGGTATTATTTTGTCGAATGCTTTCTCTATGTCCAGGAATACGGCTGTACAGTATTGTTTATTTTCCATCGTGTGTATTATTTCGTTGACGTGATCTCGGGTGAGAGCAGAAGAACAGTTTTAGCTTTTTCGAGTTAAGGTCGGAAGTCAATCATTAGTTTCTTCTTTTTATTATTTAATTTGTATTTTACAATTTGTCGAGCTGGACATTTGGTAAATTTTCCTAATTTAACTGCTAAATAACATGTGGGTGGCTACCTCGAGCGGAATACCATATTCGAGTTTGATTATTTTATTTCTTCAGCGAGGTCAGTTCTTTTTAGTCTTCTTTCTGTGAGAATTTTGCTCGCTTCAGCAGCCCGCTGGTTTCGAGGTGTTGTCGTTCGTCTTTTGTATTTTTCTGCATACCTGCCAAAATGTTCTCCTTCACCGTTGGTATTTTTAATTCTGCGTATATCCTCGTTTCTGACATACCATGGGGCGTTGACTATTGTTCTCAGTATCTGGGATTGTAGAAATTCTGGTTTATCCATGTGGCTTATTGCTGCTGTCCCCCATAGTGGTATTCAGTACGTCCAAATTGATTTTACCATTGTATTGTAGACTTTTAATTTATTTTCTGCGGTGGGCGTAACGTCGAGTGGGATTTTGCCTCGCCACGCGCCATGCGCCCGGGCCAAGCGGGCATCCACGTGTCTGCACCTTCAATAATCTCTACGACCCACATTTATGGTTACTGCAGAAACGGTCGTTTTGCCACATAGGATGTTTTTGCGCCGCGAATTCATTACGAATCATATTTTTAACCATCGCCCGGGGTCTCCTGTATTACATTCCCGGCGGGTATACAATGAACATACAATGTATCGACGAGCGTCTGGTTGCCACTTGGCCGCGACTTCCAGAAAGATCGATTGCGATTTGTTCGTTTTTATAAAGAAATCGGCCTACGTGATCATTGGCGCGTGCGGTGTCGTAATCCTAGGGTGGTGGGTATTGTCTTCCCGAAAAACAAAGAATCGGTCTAAGATAGTCAGTCTAAAGCGAACTGTCATTCCGAAAAGTAACATTTTACAAGGTCTCACTCGAACATTCTATCGGTAACTTCCGATACGATTAAAACCAATACTTTCTGTATAAGCTGTAAGTATTAATCTGATATAAAAATATATATATATATATATTTATATTTATATGAGATTAACACTTATATATATACATATATACTTATATATACTTATAAGTTATATATATATATATGAATGCAACTGTATTCTACAGTTGAGAGTAGAATATGTGTAGAAGCATGTGAATGTAGAACACAGCTGCATTCATTGAGCCACCCCGGTTCTACCGGAACCGCACGGGGAGCGACCATTTCGCAGCATCGATTAGTAGAATCGTAGTTACCCCTCTCGCTGACGCGTTCCCCCATGACCGGCTCTCGCCGGGAAAGGTCGTAACAATGTGTTTGGACTAGTTAACTAGTTAACCAGTACATTTGTTTTCTTTTTATCCGTATTTTGTAGTTTCCGTTTTCTTAGTGTAAATGTAATGTGGTTGCATTTACTGGGGTTTTTATTTATTTGTTTTTGACTTGTAGCCATTTTTCTATTTTTGTGATGTGCTCTTGCAGTAATGTGGCTGCTGTTTCTGGATTAATGTACCTGACTAGTACAGCCTTGTCGTCCGCAAATGTCAGTATTTTGCTGTTGGTAGATGTAGGCGTGTCGACCGTGTATAATGTGCATAATATCGAGCCTAAGACGCTTCCTTGCGGTATCCCTGCCTTGATGTTTTTTTAATTCAGAATATACATCTTTTATTTTTACTGTAAAGTTGCTTAGGTATGATTTGAGTGAGCGGTGGATTTGTTCCAGGAAGTGTTTTTTGATTGTTTGTAAGAGCCTTTCATGGAAATCACTAGTGAGATTAGAAGTTAAAGCGCATCACCGAGTTTGCTCAGTTGAGTAAACTTCGCCACGTAGTAAAGTTTAGTCAGTTCAATTTTGACTATATTTTATGTTCAATCAATTTCGTTCGGGAGATTCGATTAGAACGACGTTGCCAACAAGTCGAAATTGGCTGATTGGCTTCCAGACCACCAAATGAATTTTATGAATAAAAACCTTAGAAAGATAACAGTCTGCATTAATTAAATCATCAATACATCGCCATTATAGTTAATTATAAAACTAAGTATAAAATTTAATAAAACTTACTTACCTCAAACATATCATCAATCTCTCTTCGGAACCGATGCTTGTTCTCATAGTTGTGTTCTCTTCTGTTACGGCGCGCTAGACGGTCAGTGCGACGTACCTTTCGGTCTGACCGCCGACGCCTATCTCTCATCAAACTGACCTGCAGTAACCTAGGGAACCACCATAAACCGAATCTTTTCAACTTACTTTCGATTCATACAAATATTATTCGGTTTATGGATGGTCATTCGAACAGTCATTAGGTTTATTGCACTCTCTTGTTAATTACGGGGAAAGCAGATGTGTCCCGTTAAATGGCGGGTTTTTCCCAAAAAACAGATGTGTCCATTTAATGGCGGGTTTTTCCCAAGAACAAGGACACCCATGAGCCAAATATGCAGGAGACTTTCTCCTTGCATTATATGTATTAATATTGGCTAAAAACCAATGGGCATCGCGGATCGTTACCCTCACTATTCTACCTAAATGTGTGAACAACGAATCCGCGTCCTTAGTTCAGCAAGGATACACCCACACCGAGCTTTCCTCCTAAACAAGACGAGATGGGTCAGTCACTGTTCTATTGGTCCTCAAACAGTCAAGTACACTGTTCTACAATCAGTCACTCGGGACTGCTCTTCTACTCCTCAAACAGTTTAGTTCACTGTTCTGCAATCAGCCACTCGGGGCTCTTCTACTCCTCAAACAAGCAAGTAGACTGTTCGGCAATCAGTCACTCGGCGCTCATCATTCAAGAAGACAGTCAAGCAGTCAGTCAAGTCACTGCTCATCATTCAAGCAGACAGTCAAGTTTCTGCTCTTCCATTAAGCAGTCAGTCAAGTTACTGCTCATCATTCAAGCAGACAGTCAAGTAAGTCTCTGCTCTTATACAAAGCAGTCAGTCAAGTTACTGCTCATCATTCAAGCAGACAGTCAAGTCTCTGCTCATCAATCGGCAAGTCATTCAAGTACAATTATAGCCACCGAGGCAGTACTTCAATTCACGCGAACGAGATATTCGATTCTTCGCATCAACATACTTCGGACGGTTCTTGCAATCATTCGGCAAGCTAGTTTAATAATTTCATACGATATCGGGATTCATCGCGTTAACCGATATCCATCTCAACATATTTGTATATACGTTCCAAGTGTTGTGAAAAGTGGCAAAATAAATAAAAATAGATAACTGGAGACTACAGTTATTTCAATTAACCACCCCTATTGTCGTAACTGAAATCAGGGGATCGCCCTACTCGTGGTGTCGATCATCAGATCGTAACGGGAATTTACGACTCCCGTTGACGCTCCTAACGGAGACTCGTCTCCCCGCGACTGGACGAACAAAACATTGGTCCTTCGAGCCGGATTCACGTGCCAGCGAAAGGTGTTCCAAACGGTGAACATACAGTGCCACGTGATCCCACAGCCATTCCACGCTTGGACGTCATAAAACAAAACTTGAGGAGTTTCTATTTCAACTCAGTCAATAATAATGTCGATCAGCGCCAAAGCCAATAAAGTCAAAAGAAGGCGCGATAAGCAGTTTAAAGCTGCCATCAAGCATCTAAGGGAAAGCATCGAAGAGTCCGATCAACCCGTCGCATCACACATCAAGTCTGTGAGTGCACTTCAATCCCAGCTTGAGTATGCGTGGCAGAGATTTCAATCCTGCCAAAAAGAATTAGACGATTTAGATGACGAGGACCTCGCACAGGAAAAGCAAGCCTGGAAGGATTATGCTGAGCTGAGCTCGCGAATCCACAACATCGCAAGCAAAAAGCAACAATCAACATGTCGGATGCCATCTAATCATGAATTAGATAACAAGTCATCCATTACCGCCACGCCGGTAACGACTAAGCTGCCAGAAATTCACATACCCACATTCGACGGTATAATGGCAAACGAAACAAGAATCACCGCCTTGCATGAGGAGTGGAACGATCTAAGCGACGACTTCAAGAGCATAAGGAGACTACTCAACCAATACGAACTGTCCGGTCAGCACAACAAGGACGTCTTAATAACTTACCGAAAACTAGTTGACGACATTTGGAGACGATTCAACATTGTCTTTGACGAATTGCTTGAGATCGACGACAACGAACCTGAGGACTTACGGGATGTTTATATAGAGCTGGTAACACGATTGAACAACCTCAACGAAATTAATTCTTCCTCAACGGATGCCTCCAACACAATGGCGAATCCAAAACCATCGGAACGCTGCAGCAACACTTCCAGCAGTGTCCAGAGACGTAAGAATGATTTCAATAATAACAGTAACAATGTTCATACTCCGCCGATGGAGAAAGTCGTATCGAATCTAGCGTCGATTCCGTCGCATGACAAGCGAAGTTCATTGCATAATAATAATAATAATACGCGCAGCTCGCCAACACGCGACTTGACAACCAAGCTCGCATCGTCGCTACCTGAACGATCTGATTCAACGCTACCAATCGGTTTGAATCAGACAACTACTCAAGTCCGCAGCTCATCGCCTACACGCGATTTGACGACAACCAAGTTTGCGTCATCATTATCTGAACGATCTGATTCAACGCTACCGATCGCCTTGAATCAGATAACTTCTAACGTTCGTCGTTCGTCACCTACACGCGATTTGAAGACTAACTCTCACGAGTCTCTGGATCAGAAGGAACTGAATCCCGTCCAGGACAACTATGTTCATACTCCGCCGATGGAGAAAGTCGTATCGAATCTAGCGCCGATTCCGTCGCACGACACTCGCACCGCGTCACCGACACGCGACCTGACGACAATCACGTTCGCATCGTCATCATCACAACAATCTGATTCAACGCTAGCAAACTCCTTGAATCAGACAACTTCTAATACTCGCAACTCGTCGCCGACACGCGACCTGACGACAACCACGTTCGCATCGTCAGCATCACAACAATCTGATTCAACGTCACCAGACGCATTGAATCAGATAATCCTTCACGATCGGCGGGATCGCGAAGAAGAGAGAATCTCATCAGACGACAATTCGGCTCCGCCATTGATCTCTACGAATCCGTCACAGGATGTCTCATACCCTATCACGGCAATTCATAAAGTAGAGAACAACATGTTAAACTCCGTCAATGGCACCGAGGTCTATCCGAAGTCGAAATCAACGACAACCTCTCCGGAATCCACGACGTTCGATTTATACAGGAACAGGTTCTCCTCGATCATCACTTCGACGGCTAACAACCTATCCTGCATCACGGCATTTGCAACACATGAAACAAATATCATGCCGGAAACTCAATCTCCAGAAAATAACCTGAGGACTCCGCCTTCGCTACGGCCGAAAGAGTCCACACGCACGAGTGATCCGAATCGGAATGATCACTACCTTATTGCCTACATCGCTACATCGGGCAAATCTTTGTACACCACGTTCAATCGGGCGTCGACCCTGGCTCCAACGAAACCAGGACGGTCTCCAATGCCCAAACCATCAGAATACGAAAAACCTTTAAAGCAATCAAAATGGTTCATCTGGCCTACCTCTAATGAACTCACCAGTAAGGTCGCATCATCGCATTTCCTGCCTAATCACTGCCCTCAGACACTGAGATTTAGGCATATCCCGGGTTATGCGGAACCATCGGGCGCTCTACCTCACAATACTACGATGCCAAACGGACAACTCCAGAAGGATACAGAACTGATTAATCATCAACGCAATAAAGCAGGGTGGCTACAGATGTCTGCAACTGTTCATTCAAACTCACTGTATCCAATCAGGTGGAAGGAGTTGAACCAAAAAGACGGTAAGTCGTCACTTATGTTGTCTTTTATAGATCGTGAGGCCACGCCGGCACAACCATCAAATATCATCAAGAAGACGCGCTACGGGCGGCTCATCGGGGGGAGCCCTACCACCCAGTCATTTGTAGATCTCCTTCCAGCGTCTCCAAATCAGCTACATGTCAATCGCATTTGCCGCGATGAAAACGGTGAAAAGTATGACGACACCTCCTGGGCCGAGGTGTTCCACGATAATTCAGGGGCCGAGCTATATCACGACACTTCATGGATCGTGAACTTCAACGGCAAAGATCCTGGCAATACCGAGGATCACAACGATCCCAAATCCAAGGCTGGCCATGCACCTTCAACGCAACGGTCCTTCGGCCGTACTACCGAATTCGCTTCGACAACTCCAAATCAATCAAAAGTCCACATTGAAAGGGAAGCTACAGCGACTCAATCCCTTTTTGGACAAGGATGGGGTGCTACGAGTTGTAGGCCGACTCAGTCACTCAACACTACCTTTCATCCAGAAACACCCCATCATCTTACAATCGAATTCGCCCTGATGACGACATCATCATCGAACCAGCCAACATTTCTACGGCAGCAAGCTTTTTGGATCCAAGGCAAGTCACAGTCACAACGTCCAACGCCGCGACGCCCAACGCCGCGACATCCAACGCTCGTTATCTAACAAGGATCATCACTGTGAGAACGCGATTCGAACGGCTCATCGAGGGGAGCCCAGCCTCCCAATCAACTACAAAATCCCGCGTCGTGTCAGACGAATCAAGCAACACTGGAGTTCCATTCAACGCTACCTTTTGGATCAATCTAGTCCACTACATTTCCAGGACCGTGACGGTCCACGATCATCCAATCGGATGGGTCATCGGGGGGAGTCCAACCTCGCAAGCTTCAGCACAGGCGTTTCACACCTCCACGGCGGATTTACAAGCAGACCTCGCTCGATTTTGGGAAATCGACGAAGGATCACCAATTTCACATATTTCAGAGGCAGATCGACAATGCGAAGAACATTTCCAAAGTCACGTCCAACGCACCGATGAAGGACGATACATTGTCGCTCTCCCATTCAACGAAAGGACCCCGCCGCTTGGATCCTCAAAAGCCTTGGCGATGAAGCGTCTCACCTCTCTCGGCCGCCGGTTTCAACGAGACAAGCAATTCGAAGCCGACTATCGCGCCGTAATCAATGAATATTTGGATTTGGGACATATGACAAAAATCGCCACGGATCATTCAACTGACGAAGGATATTTTCTCCCACGTCACGGTGTTATCAAGGAGTCCAGTCAAACCACAAAGCTCAGAGTCGGGTTTGACGGATCTTCACCGTCCACCACCGGAGTTTCATTAAACGATCGACTTCATACGGGACCTAAGCTACAAGAGGACCTGTTCGACATTCTCCTAAGATTCCGTTCGCATCAATACGTTCTTACAGCGGCTCCATATCTCGCCATCCGGTGCCTCAGACAATTAGCGGACGACGAGGGATATCGATATCCACAAGCAGCAAAAATCCTACAACGCGATTTCTACGTCGACGATGTTCTCACAGGATCAGACACAAGAAACGAGGCACTATCATTGAGAACAGATCTCACGGAATTGCTCAAATTAGCCGGTTTGACCATTCGAAAATGGGCTTCAAATGATCGAGCACTGCTGAACGGACTTCCCGAACAGGACATGAACGAGAAGCTTCTTCTAGACAAGTCTCAAACTCTAAAAACTCTAGGTGTGGTCTGGGATTCATCTGATGATTCGATCCTGTATTTCGTCAAAACCAATCCCCTCACTTCTCGCATTACGAAGAGAATAATCAGCTCCACGATCATCCAAGGATCGACACGTTTAATGACACTTCATGGGCAGAAGTGTTCCATGACACTTCCTGGGCCGAGGTGATACACGACACCTCCAGGATCAAGGCATATATCGACACTTCCTGGGTCGATAATCACGACCGCAAGTTTCTACGCAACAAATGGAGCAAGGGGAGACACGACATTCGAGAAGGGACCATCGTCCTCCTCAGAGACGATAACGCTCCCCCAATGCAATGGCCACTGGGCAGACTCATCAAGGTCCATCCCGGCGCAGACGGCATCATCAGGATGGCTACCGTTCGAACAGCAACGAATTCCATAGATCGGAACATCAAGCGGATGGTACCACTACCGAGCAGATCGACACCAGATGACTCCGACCTAATCAGCAGCAACGCGGTCTAATTCGAGAGCCACCTCACCAAACAAAACACATCTTTTTGATCGGTACCCTCTCAACGGGGGGAGTATGTTACGGCGCGCTAGACGGTCAGTGCGACGTACCTTTCGGTCTGACCGCCGACGCCTATCTCTCATCAAACTGACCTGCAGTAACCTAGGGAACCACCATAAACCGAATCTTTTCAACTTACTTTCGATTCATACAAATATTATTCGGTTTATGGATGGTCATTCGAACAGTCATTAGGTTTATTGCACTCTCTTGTTAATTACGGGGAAAGCAGATGTGTCCCGTTAAATGGCGGGTTTTTCCCAAAAAACAGATGTGTCCATTTAATGGCGGGTTTTTCCCAAGAACAAGGACACCCATGAGCCAAATATGCAGGAGACTTTCTCCTTGCATTATATGTATTAATATTGGCTAAAAACCAATGGGCATCGCGGATCGTTACCCTCACTATTCTACCTAAATGTGTGAACAACGAATCCGCGTCCTTAGTTCAGCAAGGATACACCCACACCGAGCTTTCCTCCTAAACAAGACGAGATGGGTCAGTCACTGTTCTATTGGTCCTCAAACAGTCAAGTACACTGTTCTACAATCAGTCACTCGGGACTGCTCTTCTACTCCTCAAACAGTTTAGTTCACTGTTCTGCAATCAGCCACTCGGGGCTCTTCTACTCCTCAAACAAGCAAGTAGACTGTTCGGCAATCAGTCACTCGGCGCTCATCATTCAAGAAGACAGTCAAGCAGTCAGTCAAGTCACTGCTCATCATTCAAGCAGACAGTCAAGTTTCTGCTCTTCCATTAAGCAGTCAGTCAAGTTACTGCTCATCATTCAAGCAGACAGTCAAGTAAGTCTCTGCTCTTATACAAAGCAGTCAGTCAAGTTACTGCTCATCATTCAAGCAGACAGTCAAGTCTCTGCTCATCAATCGGCAAGTCATTCAAGTACAATTATAGCCACCGAGGCATTACTTCAATTCACGCGAACGAGATATTCGATTCTTCGCATCAACATACTTCGGACGGTTCTTGCAATCATTCGGCAAGCTAGTTTAATAATTTCATACGATATCGGGATTCATCGCGTTAACCGATATCCATCTCAACATATTTGTATATACGTTCCAAGTGTTGTGAAAAGTGGCAAAATAAATAAAAATAGATAACTGGAGACTACAGTTATTTCAATTAACCACCCCTATTGTCGTAACTGAAATCAGGGGATCGCCCTACTCGTGGTGTCGATCATCAGATCGTAACGGGAATTTACGACTCCCGTTGACGCTCCTAACGGAGACTCGTCTCCCCGCGACTGGACGAACAAAACATCTTCTGTTAAATCTTTTTCCACTCTTTTTAACAGATTATCAAAATATTGACATTCGGAAATAATTAAAAACTCTTATTTCATCTCTTCTTGGTTGAGACATGAGAATTCGATACAAACTCAGTTGATCTTTTACGATAAGAAATAACCAATTTCCTCTGTTGATTGTCTTTCTACGACGCCGATAATAATATTTAAATTCATTTTTCCTAACTACAAATATCGGAACGAACAAACAAATAAAGGAAGTAATCATACGCGTGACAGTTGAATTTTCAGAAGATACGGCACTGTGCGAAAGCTATTTTCGGTTATTATTAATTCGGCAAAGATTCTGAACCGATCGAAAAACCATATCTGATGTGAACTGACAACCCGATCTGAACTGTCTGTTATACGTACAAAAATTCATCGAATTTCCATTCCTTGCCTGAAGTTAAATAAGATATCGAAGGGTATTCATTTGAAGCCCGACGATGGGCAGAAGACAGCTGTGAAATCTTTCATCAAAAATAGGCCAGCAGAATTCCGCTGACGGAATAAAAAAAATTTGTTACGCGTCAAAAACGTATCAATGTTAACGATGATTATATTGAAAGTTTGTAGTCAATAAATTATGATTTTATTCGTCTTCATTATACAGTGTTATTGCATTATTTATTATATTATACTTTATCTTTTGTTTTCATTTCATTTGAATAATTGTTTTCGTACTCGAGATACAAGCGATCGTGCATTAATTAACTCGCATAATATGTATTATCATTAGTCGTTACAGGTATATTTAACGAACAGTCAATGAAATTTGAATAAAACGTATTAAAGGGTGTTAAATGAAAGGTATCAAACGGATCTTCACGCTGAAGTTATTATAGCAAGGATTCGCTAATGTTGCTAAGAAAAATTACATTTCTATTATTTAAAAGTATATGCCTGTATAAATTATAATAAAACAGTTATTGTATTATATTTTCATAATTATCTGGTAAAAAAAGAGTCTATTTTACGCTACTTTGTAAAATACCAAGGACATGAACTGTTTGAGAAAGCGAGGAAAATGTACGTCGTTATATGATTTAATGAATCGTGTAATTTAAATTGTAAGAATAAAGGTTGAGAGTACGATAGAACAAAGGAGATCACCTTCAATTATGCTCTTCGTTTTATTTTAAAAATCTGTATTGCAAGGTACAATTTGCACTTTCTATTATACTTCATTTTGTTATAGTTAAATAACAGAGAATAGCTTTGACATTATTTGAATATATTATACTACAAAGTTGCTTACACACACCTACATGCTTATCTACTTACGTAAATATATTCATTTACATTTCGAATTCTATTTCGTATTGTTCGAAACCATCGTAGCGTCTTTGTTGTGAACTTCCATTAAATAACGAAATGCTCGAACAAATGTTATTTCGAACTGAATACGAAAGAGAATCGAGGAGAAATATCCAAAATTCGCTAATAAAACTGGTTTCTTTCTTTTAGTGACAGACGATGTTAAAGAAATTCTTACTTCTTAGCTGTCCATCGTTGCTGTTTAGCTGTTTCATTCGTTGAATATAGTATAATCTTATTATTATTTATCGTAGCATTTAGGTAGCAAGCTTAGTCAAAAAACGACGGTGAGAAACGAGATACTTTAGAAGTCTATAAAAATTATTATTTATTCCCGAAAAAGGCGAACAATTTTTCAAGGAAGACTCATGAAATTATAAATATTAAAAGTCATCTATAATATATTACTCAATCGGTGCATATATTATTCGTTTAACTTCTTTTTTTACTTTTTTAACTTTCGCTGTAAATTTTCTGAACAACCCATAATTATAATTTTCATAACATTTTTGATCGGACGTAATGTCCATATATTTTGACTTTAAACAATTTATTCGCAGAATTTTAAGATCAAAGTAATCGATTTATCAGTTAGATTTACAGCAAAAGAAAAGAGCTAAAAATAAAATTCCACGGAGATATTAATAGAGAAGTTTCACTTTTAAGCACATTTGGATTAAATCCGGGGATTTAACCGTGTGATTAATAGCATAGATACACCGACAGCGGGACAAATTCCTTTCGTCTCTCGTGTTTGTAAATGAAATTACGGAAGCCAATTTCTTTTAGCCCTGAAATAACAGGAAGTACGAGATCATTTATCTAAATATCGCTAATGTGCCACTTGCTTTACTTAATAGTACAATGCAAATTTAACGGATCGGAATTTAAATAAACCCTTGGGACATTTGTATATACTAGAAGATCAGAATGATCTCATAAACTCACAACGAGTATTCTGTTGCATCAAATATTGTTTTATTACCTTTTTAAATATTAGCCTGTTAACAAGAGTTGGTTGCGTTTTCGTGATAGAAAAATAATTGTTGTTACGGCGCGCTAGACGGTCAGTGCGATGTACCTTTCGGTCTGACCGCCGACGCCTGTCTCTCATCAAACTGACCTGCAGTAACCTAAGGAACCACCATAAACCGAATCTTTTCAACTTAATTTCGATTCATACAAATATTATTCGGTTTATGGATGGTCATTTGAACAGTCATTAGGTTTATTGCACTCTCTTGTTAATTACGGGGAAAGCAGATGTGTCCCGTTAAATGGCGGGTTTTTCCCAAGAACAAGGACACCCATGAGCCAAATATGCAGGAGACTTTCTCCTCGCATTATGTGTATTAATATTGGCCAAAAACCAATGGGCATCGCGGATCGTTACCCTCACTATTCTACCGAAAAGTGTGAACAACGAATCCGCGTCCTTAGTTCAGCAAGGGTACACCCACACCGAGCTTTCCTCTTAAATAAGACGAGATGGGTCACACACTGTTCTTCTACCACGCAGACAGTCAAGTACACTGTTCTTCTACTCCTCAGACAGTCAAGTAAACTGCTCTTCTACTAAGCAGACAGTCAAGTACAATTCTAGCCACCGAGGCAGTAACTTCAATTGACGCCAACGAGACATTCGATTCTTCGCGTCAACATACTTCGGACGATTCTTGCACTCATTCGGCAAGTCAGTCAAGTACAATTCTAGCCACCGAGGCAGTAACTTCAATTCACGCCAACGAGACAGTCGATTCTTGGCGTTAACATACTTCGGACGGTTCTTGCACTCATTCGGCAAGCTAGTCTAATAGTTTCACACGATATCGGGATTCATCGCGTTAACCGGTATCAATTTCAACTTATTTCTATATACGTTCCAAGTGTTGTAGAAAGTGCGAAACAAATAAAAATATATAACTGGAGACTACAGTTATTTCAATATAACCACCCCTATTATCGTAACTGAAATCAGGGGATCGCCCTGCTCGCGGTGTCGATTCGTAGATCGTAACGGGAATTTACGACTCCCGTTGACGCGCCTAACGGAGACGCGTCTCCCCGCGACTGGACGAATTAACAATTGTCTTATTATGAATTTTTGTGAAATTACGAAATACTAAACTCAACGTTTCAAGGAAACAATTGTTCACCCTTTTAAAAGATAATATTAGATCTTATACATACACGAAAGGCAAATATTGCATTTCAGTTGAAATACATCGAAGTGATTACACAATTTTTGTTATTCCAATTTTTGTATCGTGAAATTAAATTGATTTTAAAAATGAGTTTGATATTGAAAATTAAAATGGTACTTCACTTAATACATCATCAAATATATCAGAATATATGCATATAAATTACGGCCCAGAATTACGTACTGTTTGAAGTTAGGATTTAATTAAACATCCGGTTTTACACATGGCATAATTCAAGCACAATTTCATAAAAGCAATTCTGTGAATGATCCTACGAAATGTTTATTGATTAGGGCTGCACAAAATTTTACGAGATCATACAAGCTACACAGGTGTATTATTTCAATGAGTTATCGAATATTTCGAAAAATTCAAAGAAATTTTATTATTATATATTAAGATCTTTTTTTTTTATCGTTATACTATTTTTATTCAAAAAATCATCTACATCTGGTTTATTATTTAATTAATTGCGTTAAAATCGTAGTTTCTCTTTGATGGAACATCATATTTAAATTGGAATACTGTCAAAGGTTTGTGAAAAGGAAGTAAACAATTTCTATCATCAGTTACGTGATATTGCATAACGTTACGTATATCAGTTGCGTAATTTTAATAGAAAGAAATCATAAAAATAACTGTCTATATTCATTTTTATGCCATTTAAGAGGAGTTCAGCCTTTTTATAAATACGTACCATCAAAAAGAAGTATAAAATATAATGTATACAATAGATAGCAATTTACTACGATCGATACATTCAATCTTCAACCTTACCACATTGCTCCTAGCATAATCGCTCAAAATTAAACTTATCACATACGTTAACATTCAAAATAAATTTTTCGATAATACAATTTTTATTCATAAATGACTTGTATAGTGTATCGCACAAATTATTCACCCCACTGTCTTTCATATATCAGAAATTTAGAACTGCTGATATATGTACGTATTATTTCTTCAATTATCATAAAGTTCCTTACGAAAATTTTCTTAAAGTGCATCCTTGCATGCTGCAACGAGACTTAATGTCTTAATAATTGCTTGCGAAAGAAACTATACGTGTTAACCGCAGACTTCCAGCGCAAGAACTACCTAAAATTCGCGATCGATAACACGTCACGCAAGAAACGAATGCTGTCACCGGCAGTGACGAGTGAATGGCTCGTACAGTCGGCCGGCGAACATCTTGATTGAAATTTAAAAAGATCAGCCGACAGAATTCGCGCAATGGAAGTCCGTATCAGGGTGGAGGAACGATCATTAACTTCCCTCAATACAAATTCATGACACTTTTCTCGTTTGTCTTCATCAGGTGTGTATAGTGAAAGTATTTGAATGTTCATAGACACCTTTAATGTATGTATTAGGTACGTGTGTCATATGAAACATTTTGAAATTTCATGTACGCTGTAACGAGATAGGATCATCATGACTGTATTAGTAAAATTGGTGAGCAATAGCAGCTATTGTTAAATGGCAAATTGACAATATATCTGGCTTTGAGACCAGGGAGTAATTTCATAGGAATCGTCTTTTGTTTAGTTTGCAGTTCCTTCTTGCTTTCGGATGCAATTTATCAGTGGCCAACGCCCAAACCGCGATAAGTGCACTCTCGTTCCTTCCCAGTCGACTGCGAACCTCCGAGCTAAACGGACCTCTCAGCCCTAAAAAAAAAAAAGGGACAGCTGGCCCAGACCCGAACAGTGCGCGCGCCAACTAGACAATCTTTCGCGAAGAGAAAGACAAAGTGGAAAAAAGAAAAAAGTGGCAGAAAGTGGAAAATTGATTAGTGACACCATCGCTATAAATAGGGAAAAAAAATAACAACAAAATAAAACAAAATAAATAAAAAAATAGGCGACATCGATAATGAAGCAGAAAGCAAAAAAACGGAACCCTCCGTAAGCCCAACAAAAAAAACCAGTAAAAGAAAAGCAATCTCGCCAAAAACGGACAAAGAAAACAACATTAGCATAAGACTTTCCGCGCAAAAAACGCGGAAACTCAACCCACAACCAAAGCTAGTGAGAAGGTCCAAAAGACTACCAGACAACCCGGAAAACACAGAAGAAGATCTCGTTCTAATCCAAGAAGAAAACAATACACAAGATACCACCGTCAAAGAAAGCAAAAACATGAAAACTACAAGAAGCCCTCCCTCACCAGTGATACCAACAAAAAACAGATTTGAAGTGTTACAAACACAGGAAACCACCTTACCACAACAACAGAATCACACACAAGCAACGTCAACAAAAGAATCAACAATACAAAATGCGATCGTGGAAGCCATAAGAAGGAAGAACAATGAAATGCGAATCAAAGCAAACAGGAGGACTACATCCACAGTGGGAACACCACACACCCAAGAAAAATTAAACGACACACGAACAAACAGCCCCATCGCCCCACCTAGGAGGCCGCCGACACCACAAAATCAACATACTCATCTGATCAAACCAAAAGAGCAACCCCCACCGACAAAGGCACCGAGGGAACAAGCACAACAGGAACAGCCCACCAACCACCCTACAGAGGAACAACAGGACGCCCCCTCACCCACAAAAGGTAACAGGCCCCCGCCAATCAACATAACGCATCAAGACCCAAAAGACACCATTGCTCTCTTACAAGACGCTCTCAAAATCAGAAACTTTCACATCAACAGAATACACGCGAGCAAACACGCTCTATACCTACATAATCTAAACGACTACATCAAAGCAAAAGAATTACTGATAACAACCAACACAACATTCTACACATACACACCAAAAGCACAAAAACAACACATGTACCTATTAAAAGGACTAGACATTAACCTCACAGAGACAGAAATACTAGAAGACTTACAAGCATTAAAAATAGACGACATACAGTTTACGAAAGTATCGCGCTTCTCGACAAGAAAGTCAAGGGAAAGTAACAGACTGCTCCCAATATACATAGTACAGGTATCCCCCAATAGCAACGTCGTGAAATTACAAAAAATAAATAGACTAAGCTACTACAAAATAACGTGGGAAAAAATAAGAAAAAATGACATTACCCAATGCCACAAATGCCAACGATTAGGCCACACAGCACAAAACTGCAACCTAATCTACCGCTGTGTAAAATGCACCGAGCCCCATGGCCCAGGCGAGTGCAAAATAAAAAAAGACGATTCAATCACAAAGGATAAAATATTCTGCGTCAACTGCAAAAGCTACGGACACCCCGCGTCATACAAAGGGTGCCCCAAAATCATAGAGCTACGCCAAAAACTTTCAGAAAAAATTAAAAAAGACAAAGAAACAAAAATCAAACGACTAGACCAGATAAGCCGAAAATACACTCCAGAACTAAAGTTCTCGGACGCAGTGAAACAACAAGCAAGACCAAAGCAGGAAATCGAAAACCCCCCACACACAATAAACCCAAAACTAGATTCGCGGGCAAACCAAATCCCAATTACAACCGAGTTCATCCCTCAACAAATAATATTAAACGCTTTCGAAGATTTTAAAAAAAGTATCATCCAAGCACTAAATCAACAACAAATACAACTCAACGAATTAAAAAATGCAATATCATCGCACGAAGACAGGTTCAACACCATCTTCAACTCCTTAGATATCGCAGTCGACAATTAGCCAAAACACACCAAACCAACAAACACAGCATAAAACATCCAAATTAGATTTAAAACACCTGAAAATAATTGCAATAAATGCAAACTCTCTAATCTCAAACCAAAAAAGATACAGTATGCTAACCCTAATAAACAAAGAAACCCCCGACCTCGTACTCATCTCAGAAACAAAACTGAACAAAAGACACAAAGTATCCTTCAAAAACTACTCCATAATAAGACACGACAGACCAAACGCTATCCAAGGAGGAGGAACGGCAATCCTCATAAAAAACCCCCTGAAATTCAAAGAAATCCAAAACGACAAAATAACAAGTTTTAAAACCCTGGAGACGACAACCATAAAAATAAAAATAAACAAAAAGGAAATCTTACTCATCACTGCAGCCTATGCAACCTACGGAAACGAAAAAGAATTTAACGACGAATTCAATAACCTCTTCGAACTTTTACAGCTCGACAAACAAGAAAACTTCCACATAATAGCCGGCGACCTTAACGCAAAACACACAAGCTGGAAAAACCCACTAAACAATACGAGAGGAAACTTCATCAGAAACTGGCTAGACAATAAAAGCATACACTACAAAACAAACCTTTACAGCTCCGAGCTACCCTCCTACCCAAAAGGAGGTTCATACCTCGACATATGCCTAACAGATGCACGACTAAAAATCCAAAACTTACGACCAAATAACACGGTCAAAACCCTAGACTACGACAGCGACCATAAAGCCATACTCTTACAGATAAACAAAAACACATCCGACTACCTAACACTTGAAACACAAACCGAAACCCCCAAGTACAACTACAAAAAGACAAACTGGAAAAAATTCCAAAAACTACTCGAACAGAAATGCGACCTAAATATCTACAACAACGTCAACCTAACAAACAGACAAATCGACACATACATAGACGAAATCGAAAAACACATACAAAGCGCACTCCAAAAATCCGTCCCAACCTTCAAACAAAAAAACTCTTGCGATCCATATATCTACAACAAAATAAAAAAACTACAACGAGACAAAAGCTACATACTCTCCAAAATAAACAATATAAAACACAACTACTCTTACGACAAAAGAGAGGAATTAGAATACCTAAAATACCTACTACACAAAATAAAATTACAACAAAAACAAGAATTCGCAAACTCTATAAACCTCTACTGGACAAACAAAATAAAAAATATCTCCAAAAACGACTCAGCCAACATGTTCCCACAAATAAATCAAATCTTCAGACCGAAAGAACAAAACCCCAGCACTCCGCTCAAATTGCCCCCAGAGAAAGCTCCCCTCATCCAAGAAGCAGGTATAGAGATACACAACACCAGCAAAGACACCGAGAATAACTTCATAATAACTAAAACAACAGAAAAACTAGACATCATAGGCACCCACTTCTCCAAAACACACACCCAAAACGAACACATGGGCCGAGAAGAATTAAACAGAATCATCATCGCAGAAACGAACAAACTCAAAAACGAAATAGAACAAGACATAACGTTAAACAAAACAGTCTGCACGTTCTCAAACGAAAACACCTCAGACAATCCCAAACAACCAGAAACAGAAATAAATTACTTTACAAATTATAATCAACTAAACAAAGTCTTCGCCAAGCTAAATAATAAAAAATCCTCCGGCTTCGACGGCATCCCGAACATCTCACTTAAGCACCTACCGAACAAAATAAAATGGTACTACACAGTAATATTCAACAATGCGCTAAACAACGCATACTTCCCGAAAAAGTGGAAAAAAGCCAAAATAATAGCAATCACAAAAAAAAATAAAGACGGCTCATCACTCACAAACCTACGACCAATAAGTCTCCTCCCCAACATAAGCAAAGTATTTGAAGTAGTCATCAACAACCCCCTAACTACATTCTGCAAAAAAAAAAACATTATACCAGAAAACCAATTTGGCTTCCGACACAAACACTCCACACTACACGCGACAAACAAACTCACGTCAGACATCTGCTGGGCACTAAACGCAAAACAACGAGTAGCCGCCTGCTTAATAGATCTCGAAAAAGCCTTCGACACAGTCTGGATCACAGGCCTCATTTATAAATTAATAAAAAAAAACTTCCCGAGATACTTAATCAAAATAGTATGGGACATGATCACAAACAGAACATTCCTAATGACCGAGGGTTCTCATACATCGAACAAAGAATTCACCATAAAAAACGGACTCCAACAAGGAACTGTAAACTCCCCGCTACTCTTCAACATATACAACAGTGACATATTAAACCTGTTCGACATGAACAAATCTACCCACAAACGCTCCATAGCCTTCGCAGACGACCTAATCATCTACGTAACAGGCCGCAAAACTAAAACAATAAACACAGACCTCCAAGAACTATTCGACAAAATCAACGATTACTACTACACATGGAAACTAAGAATCAACGCAAACAAATGCGAAAGCATACTGTTCAAACCCAAAACCAGCGAAATCGGCCCAGCAGAAAGAAAACACTGCAAAAATTTCCAATTAAAAGAAAAGTCATCCGAAGAGTCAATCATATCACACAAAAACTGCGTAAAGTACCTAAGCATAAACATAGATGACAAACTAAATTACAAACAACACATAGAAACCCAACTCGCCAAGGCCAATAAAGCATTCTGGAGAGCAAAAAGACTATTTTACTCGAAACATCTCAAGAGCAATGTAAAAACATTATGCTACCAAGCTCTAATTAGACCGATTATAACATACAGTTGCCCAATCTGGTACAACATACCAGCATCGCTAATGGAGAGAATCCGCGTTTTCGAAAGAAAATGCATTAGAGCTTGCCAAAATGCGTACAGATCCGAACAGAGCGGATACAAAAAATATATAAAAAACAAAAAAATTTACGACCTAGCCAACATTCACCGCATTGACTGTCACATACTAAAACTAGCAAGAAATCATTTCGCACAAGCGTCAAAAATAAAAGAAAACAGCCTAATCTTCAGCGGCTTATACCCAAACGTACTATATTACAAAAATACAATGACAACAGGCTACATCCCCCCAGAAGCGTTCCTATACCTAGACGAAAAAAATTACCTCCAAGATCAAAACAATATCCCGATAATTTTCCACATAAAAAGAAAAATAGGGATAAAGACAATACTCTACGAGGAAAACTTAAACGGACTGACTGCAGACACCAGGTGGAGGTACAACATGGCCCTCCCCCAAAAAGACACTAAAGACAAACACAGAAGAAACACAAAAAAATATTGGTGGATTCCAAACCCATAAGAAAATATAAGTGAAAACTACCAATTTAAAAAAAAAAAAAAAAAAAAAAACCATTCTACCACCGTATAACCTAGATGTAAATACTGTAAATATGTAAATACTATAAACAATTGTAAATAATATAATTTAACACCCCCCTCCCCTTCCCTCTCATCCCCCCCTCCCCAAAATCCCACAACGCATAAAAGTAATACACCGAGGAGTCCTGTTTTGCGGCCAAGTTTCAGGACAAAATACAACACACACAAGAATACACAAAAATCACGCACCAATGCGACTTAAACCCAAAAAACAAAAAAATAAACGCAAAAACCGAAAATCCACGACGCATATTAGACCATGGCTACGTCGTACCGACGCGTATCGGTACTTTTGCCTAAACACACTATACTCAAATTCATTGTTTATTGTGAATCTCAAAAATGTACAAAAAATCAAATATTGGCTAAATGAACTATTTAAAAAAAAAAAAAGCACTCTCGTTCCTGTCCGATCACGAAAGTTTTAAGCAACGCTGGGCAGCACGGATGGATAGTACTAAGATGGGTGACCGCTTGGGAACTCCGTGTGTGATGTTTGGTTTTTTTTTTACATCAGCCCAGTATTTGAACTAGCTAAGAGGATGACGCGAGTAGCAACTGTCCGAAGAAGAAGATACAATGGGGCATGAAAGGAAGGACGACCCTGATGAATGCCGACAGGTATTACCGGGGTTTGTCCGCCCTTGAAACAGTGGAAGTAGGAGGGAGAGGTTTTTAGTGGGGGTATGGCAACACATCCGCCCGAGTCCCCCACATAACCCAGTGGCGCGGGTCACACTGGACATGCGTAACACAGCATGTTCCCCTCCTCACGCAAAAAGACGTAATATATCAGTATCTTGGCTTAGTCTTCTCCACTGAACCCAATTTCACTGATACAGATAAAGTCTGTTTAACTTCTTTATGAAAGACCTCGCGTAATTTGCTTCAAATTATTTAAGAAAATATTTCAACCTAACAGCGGCGAAGCCTACGTTCATTTGAACCTAATTTGGCCTGTTACTTTGATGTATACTTGATATCGTGTCCTGTTATCGGATGACTGCTTCGTCCGGAAGGGCGGTCGTTTGATTAACAGTTCAAAGATTGTCTGGATATCGAAACTGAACTTGATTGAGTTTTATAATTGCTTTTTAGTGGAGTTGGCTACTGTGCCCATTACTTTAGCTCCCTCGATTCTTCCAATAAAAAATTTCTTCATTCAGTCTGATCATGCATAATCTTTGTAACGAGTTTCCCTGCATCGTGTAATTTTTCCATGAAGAGTGAACCTTATCGATACCGTCTGGTTCTTCGATCAATAATGCTGTCATAGGCGAACCAGCAGCCGCTAACGCTGCATTTGCCAATTGTTGGTCACGCGGCTATCTCTCGATTTTCCATCCTTTGACGATTTTAAACGAGTTGAAAATATTGACTGCTACGCAAAAAACACGCTTCATTTGCACCGAATTACGAAAGAATATGAAAAAGAATGAACGGAACGAATCGAGAAGCGAAAATATTCTTCCTGTTTGTATTCTGCTTTTCCTTTACTTTAGACGTAGTGACATGTAAAGGATATCAAAGGCAATACTACACGTGCAATCGAACGTAGGAAGCGAATGGAATACAGCCAAATTAAAAAATATTTGTACAGTAATTGATTTGAAAAGAAAATGTAGAATATCGCTTATTAAGGAAATTTTAATAACTAAAAAAATATGTATATAGTTTTAGGAGTCTGCACAATAATTTCCAGAAAACAGAACATAAGATATCTATGTTCCTTGTGAAAATATTAAAAAATATCTAAAAACTGGCATTGAATCTATCAAATTGACGAATAAATACGCGAAATATTTTTCCGTTCTTCGAAAAGAGCTCTCTCTCTAAATCATTTCTTTGTAAAATATGGGTTCCTGGAAATATAGGTATTTTTTCTTTCAAGCGGTCTCGTATATTTCCAATAATGTCTTTTGTTTAACTATTGCGTAGGTGGTTTTAAATGTTTCCTAACAAGTTGAACGCTTACGTATCAATAGTATTATTGCTTTGGATTGTTATCTTGCATCCGATTCAGGTCAAGAAATAATTCAAAGAGCTTACATGAGAAGAACGAAAAGATATTTCAGATTATTATTATAAGTCCTTTTTAATTTGATAAATTCAATACTACGGCGGTTTTAAACCGTAACAAAATCGAAGGACAAACCGACTAAATAATAAAATAATTTTACCGGAATAAAGTTACAATCAATTAATTTTAGCGGAATAAAGCTAGCATTTAAAATTAATTAATTTTAGCGGAATAAAGCCAACATTTAAAATTAATTAATTTTGGCTTTATTCCGGTAAAATTATTTTATTATTTGGTGGGTTTCTCTTTCGATTTTGTTATGGTTTAAAGCCGCCGTAGTAAAAAATTAATTAATTTTAGCGGAACGAAGCTAAAATTAATAAATTTCGTTTGCTCAAATACAAGGTAATATTTATTACGTACATGTTTGTAGAATTTTTTAAATATTTGTTAACATTTTCACAGAATACATAGATACATCGCTCTTTCTGTTATGATAATTATTTTAAAGGCTTGTAAGAATATGTTCAATATCGAATCCGTTATATTTCTTATTAATAAACGATGTTCTACGATAGTTTTGCTGAAATTAATTACTATACAAATACTTCTTGCGCTGATGTTTGTTATAAAATATTACAATACTATAACGAAACATTGAAACATAAATGATTACAGTCATGATACCATTGTTGGTAAAATTTGAAACATACCTACATAGAAGCTACAAGACAATTGCAAACGTGCACTTCGCAAATGGTACATTGATATGTTCGTGCGGTCAATTATTCATATTGTTAATAAGCTTCGCTGTTTGGCGCGGCGACACGTAAATATTACGTTTAAACAACTGCTCGTGCTGTGCTCAATTTTTTAACCTAAATATGTGTGTTAACAATAAATTTCTTGTAACTCACATACCTATATATTTTTCATTTACAATTGTAGTATTATATTGCAACATTAATTTTCAAAACTTTTGTACAACAATATTTGTAGATACAACGTAGTCGAAATCGTCTGTGATAAATATTTCAGTACTTTCATAAATCACTCTACGAGTACATAGACTTTCATCTCACTGCACCTTAAATAGATAGATTGTTAAGAAGAAACGTAGAGACCGTGACGTGCCTATCAATTATCCTCGATCGATCTATTCTTCGAGGCAGAATTGGTTGAATTATCCTAGCTTGTCTCTCGTATCTTTATAATTCTGTATTTATTTTTCTGTTTTTTTTTTTTTTTTTTTTTTCGTTAAATTGTAATAGAATCTTCTATTTAATTGCTTAATTATACCGAATATAGGTAGCTCTTTGATATCAAACATTCTTCTATCGAAAGGATCGATGGGTAAGATATAAGCAGGAAGTAATTGCTCGGACATGATGAATAGTATGTGATGCATGAACTTTGCAGAATGCAGGGACTATTAAGACGTACAGACGTGCATTTATATGATGCATCGACTTTTATTACTCTGTTAAGTGAAATATAGAACGCTTTTTATTACTCTATTTAGTATATTTCAATGTAAAATTATAAAGCTGAAATGTTGAAAATGTTACGTTTAACGTATAACGAGATATTGAAATATCTCGAATAACGAAGTACGAGTTATACTTTGAACACGATCAAAAATGAGAATGTATTTCGATGTTGAGCAACTCGGCATTGAAAGTCATAATTTTATTAAAATAGTAATAAATATATATTAAATATTACTTATAATTAAATAATTTAATTTATAATTCAGGAAAGTCTATCACGTTATTACTGAAAAAAAGTATATTTATATTATCATAAAGGTTGCGCTGGTTTCTACGTTAATTTAAAAACGTTCATATGTATAAATAAGTAAAATACGAATACGATCAACGCAATTAGTTGCACGTAAAGCTCCACGACTTTATTTACATCATACTATATCTCGAGATAACATGGAAGAAGAAATGTGAGATTTTAAAGCTTTGAGATATTTTCAGTTCGTAGGAAAGAGTATAAATATAATTTATGAAAGTCTGAAATGAAAGTATGAAATGAAAGTATGAAATGAAGGAAATATCCTCTTCTCTTAAAATCGGATAATTTAGAAAAGATTTATCTTCTTTCAGGGCTGACTAAATTTCAAAAAATTTCGTATAACACGTAATGTATTCATAAATCCATTTTTGTAAGCCACTGTATGTTCCATAAACTTTATAACCTGGCAAACACGGAGATGGCACCCCGCTAAGGGTAGCTACCCACAGGCTATATTTCCTTTTTTTTCCCTAATCACTAAAACATCATAAATAATACTTTACCAAATATGCTTCGGGACAAATTGAAAAAACCAAAATAAAATAAAATAAAATAGAAAAAAAAAGAAAAAGAAAAAAAAAAGAAGAAGACTATGTTCGAAAACTTAGTTCCATCCTACGCCTTTAGTCTCTCGAGAGCATTCGTCGTCTTTTACAATTACGTTACGTATTTTATCACACTCGGTACGAAAATAATTGCAAGCTGAACGACACGATGAGTGCATGCTAAATTAAAATCAAATAAAGTCTGGCGACTGACAGAATTTCAAAGTAATGATTTCCTTTCTCGCGGGGGCACATTTTCAAAAGGAGGATCAAACGATCCAAACCGATTACAGCTTAATCTTTCACGTTCGATACTGCGTTTCGATTTTATAATCAAAAATTCAAATAATAAAATATTCAAATAATCAAATTCAAATTATAGTATCCGATAAGGTTACCCTGGCTTCCCCTTTCCTGGCTTTCCCTTTCCTGGCTTTATTGGATGTTGCGTTTCATAACACATTATCGTGATTCGCAGAGAAGAAAGGGAGGGAAACATCGCAGAAACTTGATTTTCCCGTCGACGGTGTTTTTTTTCTTTCGGCTCGCGCGTTTCAAACAGAATGAAATAACAGAATAATTCACCGGGCAGGTAATCGTACGAGTGGACTTTAAAGTTCTGCTTTGTAAATTGCATACAATTAGCGCGTTCGTTCATTTCGAAACCGTATCGGAAATGTCGATTAAGAGAATTTAATAAAACCTGTAAAAGTACTGTAAGAGGATATACTTCCATATCATCACGTAATTGTATGAATTATTTATTTCATCAAATTATATATAGTTCAAGATATATAAAATGATACAGACCAAATGAAATCATACATTTTTTGCGATTTGTAGTGTTTGGTTAGAAATAACGTGCCGTGGGTTTGTTTCGAATCAGGACAGTTCTATTTGATCAAATTCATAGCATCATAATCTGCAACGTAAATTGTATGGCAAACAAGAAACATGTTTTTTTTTTCTATTTTATTTTATTTTATTTTGGTTTTTTCAATTTGTCCAGAAGGATATTTGGTAAAATATTACATCTTGTTGGTAAAAAAAAAAGGATAAAAATAAAATATAGCTTGAGGGTAGCTACCCTCGCAGGGTGCCAACGTCGTGTTTGCTAGATTATATTTTTTATGAGGCCTATTGGGCGTTCCCTTTTTAGTGAAGAAACATGTACGGGAAATTCTTTCTATAAACGAATATTTTAAAAGATAGGTAGACGTTGGATATATCTTAATAGATGTAAACGTCGTCAATTGATAACTGCAAATCTGAATAAAATATTCTAGATAATATTCGATAACATAAACATATATCAAATATCTTTCCGACATACTTTGCATATTTCATTTGCATAAATATCATACCTATATCTATATTTCTTGTTTATTAGGATATAAAATTAAATTTATACGTTATTTTTTATTTATCTTATGAATTTAAAGAGTGGTTATGATGGCATCGAATGTCTAACTGAATTCTTTTAGATTTCAATACTCGGGAATAGCTGTTAACTGAACTTGTTTTTCCGTACACAGCTAAGGGATCACGCAAGATCCTGTACGTTTCCTGCACGATCACTTCGTGTAACATGGATTACATTCTTTGGCTTTTCGCGCGACGTTCACCATTGCTGTTCGCCTTTAAATTTTATTCGAAGGGAAAAATGCCAGGTACGCGCGTCGAGGCAATTACGGGACTACGGGATAGCAAATTAGATATCAACGACGGAGGAAATACTTCGTATTTTAATGTATATTCGACTCCTTCTTATTGAACTATTCTATGAAATATTTAGATAAATTTTTGAAGATTTTATTTATTACGAATATTTTTCTGCAAATAGCTTTTACCTTTGCAAAATCGTGTACTAAGAATGCACTAGTGCGCGTGTGTATACATGTGTTCTATGAAATCCGTAGATGAATTTTTGAAGAATTTATTTATTACAAATATTTTTCTGCAAATAGCTTTTACCTTTGCAAAATCGTGTACTAAGAATGCACCAGTGTGCGTGTGTATACATGTATTCTACGAAATCCGTAGATGAATTTTTGATAATTTTATTTTCTACGAATATCGTTTTGTAAATAGCGTTTTGCCTTTGCAGAACCGTGTACTAAGAATGCAATGATGGGCGTGTGTATACATGTATTCCATGAAATCTCTAGGTAAATTTTCGAAGATTTTATTTATTACGAGTATTTTTTTGTAAATAGCTTTTTCATTCGCAAAATGGTATATTAAAAATGTAATAATGTGTACATATACATGTGTGTGTGTGTGTGTGTGTGTGTGTGTGTGTGTGTGTGTGTGTGTACTAGTATTACTATAATTACTAATAATATATTTGTTTAATAATAACAACTAGTGTTTTTAATGTTACTCTATTTATCAATATCTACATTTTAAGAACTATTTCCAACAGAATAATAATGTCAGTATAATATCGTGTTATCAATAAATTCGGTGTTAAACTAAACTAAACTAAACTAAACTAAACTAAACTAAAGTAAAGTAAAGTAAAGTAAAGTAAAGTAAAGTAAAGTAAAGTAAAGTAAAGTAAAGTAAAGTAAACTAAACTAAAACTAAACTAAAACTAAACTAGAACTAAACTAAATCGCAATCTGAACTTTAAAATAAGCAGTGAGAGCTTTATCAAAATCCGCTTTTCACGAGAAAGAAAGCTAACAGCTTGAGACGTAGACAAGCTTTTCCAATACAGATTGCAATGTCGATTCGCGGAAGCATCCAAAGAGGAAGTGGACGATTTCGATTCTAAGAAAGACGAAATGCAGCGATTCGATTCGAGGCAGAACGAAAGTAAGAGCAAACCGAGGCCAATTTATTTTTAACGCGTACCAGTATAGGATCATTGCACTTGCCAGCGGATATTATCTGCTTATAATGGAGGATTGATTACATTCCATTCGATCAGTTTCCATATCCCGCGATTTACCTTCCATTTTTAAGCTGTTTCAGCGAATGCAAATGTAGAATGCGTTCGTTCATTTGCATTGAAAATAATACGCGCTGATATTGGAATCTTTATTATTGTTATTTTATCATTGTCAAACCCATACATGTATATAAAACCTTATGTTTAAGATTTTAAATCCACAATTCTTTGATTTACCAAACAAATTACGGGACGAAAATTGCAATGGAACTCGGCGTACGATATTGCGCATGCTGATGTAACCTCGTGCAAAATTCTGCCCGACAACGTGACGTACGAATACGATCTCTTGCTTTACAATAAAACGAATAGAAACTGTAAATGTATTACTTCGTGAAACTTACCTACTAATTACCAACACAGCGCTCAAAAACACAGGGGACCTATTAAGTACAATACGTATCAAGCAGTTAGCTAACTGTTGCAACCTCCTTGAAAACTTTGAAAAGTATGTACGTAAAATGTAAATACGGAAGTATGTGTGGCTGTTATAATATGGTACTAAATTGCAATAAAATTTATTTATTATGTTTTATTTTGTAATTTTATTACCGATAAGGCTCGTTATAACATAAAATATTGGTATTACCTCATGACGAGTACACTCACACAAGCAACTAACCGATCAATAAATTAGTTCTGAAGATAAATTCGATGCAACTTTTATGGTTCTTGCTGTACGGTTTTTTACAAGGTTTCCCTGCGGGCGTATTTGGTCGTGATGTTTTCATTGGTATTAATATCGATTCTGTACGTTCGCCCTTTGTTTGAATAAGATTTATTAATTAATTAAATAGGATCAAAAAGCATAAAGAGTCAGTTATCCACTGTATTAAAACCTGTCGAAACCTCCGATATTTCCTATATTTTTAACAAAGTTAAAACGCACGAGAGAATTTTAATAATAAACGTTTTTAACTTCTCTGATGTCATACACAATTTTGTTAATAATTTATTTTTCCACCATTCGCTCTTTACAGCTCATATTCTTTTTATCATATTTCATATATGGTGCTTTGCGTCGGCGTTTTAATCAATATTCTGAATGTTTGCCCTCAGAGAGCGTAATGTAATAATGAAAAATCAGTACGCAGGCGATTCGGTAGAATGTAAAGATATTTTTCGATAAAATATAGTAATAAAATAAATAATATATATATGAATATATATATATATATATATATATATATATATATATATATAATGTATATATGATTATAGAGAGTATTTTCGCGGTATTGTATTTGTTATAGCATTTACATTTAATATACTTGTATTTTTATGCAAATTTACTTTCTTATGAACGAAACTAAAAATACCTTCAGCCACTAAATATTATAAAGAGCATTATACTTCGGATATTCTGTACATTTTTTACATTATATATACTACATGAATGTTTGGATTTTTATGATTTAGGAGACAGTTGTGCAATACATTTCGTCTTACGATTTTCTCTTTCTATTCCTATATCGCTTTCTTAGCTCGCTCGCGTACACTCCATCTTCATATCTCTATGTACGTTACACAGAATTGTTATATTTGTTTGTTTATTCAAATAAAAGTGCTAATATTTGGTGAAACAGCCAGAACTAATTTTAGTTCGTTGTCTGTAACAGTCGATACTGCGCGACTCTCCTCTGCACGATATATTGTAATTAGAGAAATGAAACTTCTGTATGCGATCTTAATTCGATAGCCAGAAACTACAGTATGGTATTAATGTTTCGCACGTTAGAATATTCTCTCATAATGTTGCTAATTAGAAAATAAACAGAAATATTCTCACGAAGTTTGTCCAAAGTCGGTCCAATTCGCGAACTAAGGACAGTGATGAAACACACTACCAACGTCACGGAGATCCTCCTTTGTCTCGAGTAAAGTATTTACTTCATCGCCTCCCGCATTTCGTATGCTAGCCGTTATGTAAATTAGAATTTTGCAAGCGTGCACATTTGTCGGGTTGCGGCTTACATTACGCGCTTTACGGTTTATACGACTTTCCACTGAAGAAAAAATGAGAAATTTTTGCCGATTTTGCCTTTTTATCGCTTTCGTATTGAATTGCATTGACCCGCGCTTCTTCTTGCACAGGCGCATGGCACCGGACCGAACGTATCCGCTTGCATCGATTTCCATAGATGCCTTTTTTTTTTAAAAGGTGGTTACTTCACGGTCGGCCAGGATTGATTAAATTAAATGAAACTCTCATTCACCCGAAATTTGCTAGCATTTCATGAGAATAAAAATTTGTTTCACCTACAAAGTATCATAATAAGTACTCTGCTTTCGATATTATATATATTTTTTCATATTATCTGCATTCTGTAGAATCTTAAAATTGAATAAAAAAAAATGTCTGAACATATACAATATATACTGTAGATGAATCGTTTCTTAAAATTTACTTCTTATATTTATGTTTATAAAAATATGAATTTGTAAATGATGAACCTAATTAGTTTTCCTAATACAATTACGAATGCTATGATACGAATATTACGAGTGGCTGGCTCTGACGCGATTCCACAATCGGCCGGCAAAAAAGTAAAATTTTTATGTTAACTGATGGGATAATTGGACGAAGGGCCTACAGCAAAAGACGGAGAATGTAAATTTTAACGAATTTTGAATTTAACATTTTTTCATGTGCTGCCGTCTGTGCTCTTTATCTTTGGCTACGTTGTATTAATTTAAATAGAAATTTCTTCAGTCATATTCACTAGTCGTATGTCTAAGAAAGAAATGTCTAAGAAAGACAGATATCTCGCTCCTACATGTCTGCTTCAACCGTAGAGCAATAAGACAATGTCTGTGCGCTGAAAGGATGAGATACGGAAGTATCTGTTCAGTCCACTTTAGCGTCCGGATTTTTATCCAGTCTAGCTTACGTCCATATCTCCACCAATTCTTGGAAATAAAGTCTTGGCTTGAGCTTCAAGCGTGTCGTATTAAGTTACATCGTCTTACTGCAGTCCACATGCTACTATGTCGAGTATCGTTATTTCGTTCATACACGTTCTTTTCCCTGAAACGTGCAACACAACGAACATTGCAAGAAGACTAAAAAGGAAACACCCAATAGACCTCATAAAAGATATAACTTAGAAAACACGAAACTGGCACATGCTATATTTATTTTTATTTTATTTTATTTTTTTTTATTTACCAACGAGATATAACATTTTATCAAATGTCCTTCAGGACAAATTGTAAAAACCAAAATAAAATAAAATAAAATAGAAAAAAAAAGAAAAAAAAAGAAAAAAAATCGAATTATTCGAAAATCGAAAAGTCGAATTCTCAGACTTTACCAATACAGATAATCGTTCTGATTAGCCCTGGATCGTGAACGATCTGTAGATACGTAGATGGACGTTTCTTTTTTTTTTTTTTTTTTTTATGTTTTCGAGGAAATCCGCACGGTCACCCGCCGCTTCTAGGGGGGAGGGCGGTGTGGTAGTGTCGGATTCCAACTGACTAAAATCTCCACGAAGACTGTCTCTCTACTGTGTCGAGGGGAGCCCGGGAACTGTTGCGGCGACACGAGTCCGAATCCCCAACCGAGCTGTTTGGTGCCTCCCGGGCGCTGGAAAGTTCAGCGCCTAGCTTCACCTTCACCTTCCGCGTCCTCGTCGACCAATTCTCCCGGGATGGAAGGCTCGCTCCCTCTCCCGCTCCGCCGCCTCCTTCCGCAGCATTGCTAGCTCGCAGAGGGAGGTTACGGCCATCCTGCCCCTCTCGCTCGTCAACAGCGCTTCAAAGGTCAACCCCTATTTCCCCGATGAGAGAATGTGGCAGCGCTGCCCACGCCGGGCAATGTTAGCCGGATCAAACACGCGGTCGCCTTCTTTCCGATTCGGCGCATATACTCGCCGAAACATCCATGCCCCGGGAGAACTTGCGTCACTCTATTGATCAGGGGAGCGCGCCCGAGGGCTCTCAACCCCTTTCAACCCCTCTCAACCCCTCTCAACCCCTGGCGCGCCAGCTCTGCCCGGGAGAACCCGGCAGCTCGAACAGGGGAAGACCAACGAGCAAGGTCACTGTCGCAGCTGCCGCCGCTGAAACGGTGCAAGCACCACCCACCTATGCAGCCTCCCGATCCCCGGCCAGATCGGAGCTCCGTAGAGGAGCTTTGCTCGCACCACGCCGGTGTACAGCCTACGCACTTCGACACCGGACCGGCCCAGCCGAGATAGCAGACGTCCCAGGGCGTTCGCCGTCGCCTCGATATAAGACGGTATAAGACGCTCGAAGTGGGCGTCGAACGTCCACTGACTGTCGAGAGTCAGGCCCAAGTATCTCATACTGGTCCCGACCCGGATCTCTGCCCCCGCCAACCTCAGGCGATAGTCCGCCGGAGGCGTCCCGTAATCGGCCCTCCGGCAAAACCACATCTCCTCGAACTTCTCGGGGGATACATTCAGCCCCAGCCCTTTGATCGCGGTCACCGCGCCGGCCACCGCCAGTTCCGCCAGACGGACGATCCTGCCCCATATCGATTCCCATACTAGCACCAACGTGTTGTCGGCGTAGCACGTCAGCGCCGAGTTCGGGGGCATCGGCGCCCGAAGTACCGTGTCGTACGCGATGTTCCACAGCAACGGGCCCAGTACCTGCGGGACGCCACGGTGCACCGCCCTCCCAATCATCCTTCCGCGGTCTGCCTGCCCAATTGTTCTCCTACTTGCACGCCTACCAGGCGCGCTCTTGATCGTCGAAGAGGAGGTGCACGACGCCATACCGTCGTCGGACCTCTCTCCTCGGTCGCCGCTTGCCGGGCCCCGGGACCTCACTGGTAGTCGCTTGCCGGGCCCCGGGACCTCACTGGTCGCTGCTTCCTCGGCCCCGGGACCTCACTGGTCGCTTGACTTCTTCACCAGACGCTTGAGCGCGTCCGGGGGCCTGGTGGTCCACCCCCGGACTGCCACGGTTGCTCAATGACCACGCAATGGGGCCCGCTTTACAACCCGTGGCTGCGCCGGTACTGGGGTATCCCTCCCCTGCACCGTAAACGTTATAAGTTTTATCAGTCATTTCCATAGTTTCTATTCTTTACTCGCCGTGCGAAGGTTAATCTTCAAATTAAGTATCTAGAAAACAGAAAAGTCAAATTGAAAAAAGCCAATGAGAATAAAAAGTATTTAATTCTTTTATTTGATTTTTGAGACAAGATTGATATCGAACGTGTCCCTCAGAACTCTACAGCTTTTCTTTAAAACATTGTTTTCGTTAAAATTCAGTTTTCGAGATATTTCGCTGTCAAAGTTAAATCGGGGCACTCTGTATATTGAAAAATAAATTTCTATTTCCTGAGAAATCCTAAAACTTGACATTTCCCCATTTTTCCTGTGAGCTCTTCGCACGTATATGCATATAAAATGCACATCGTTATGTTTGTAATAGAAAAGATAATCTGCTCTTTTATATGCATAGTCGCTGTAGTGTTCTATTGCGATTTCTATACGTTAAACGTCCTCGTGATTTTCCACGAACGGCGTTTTTTAACTTTCATCGGTATTCAGCTAAGATGAATTTTCAAGAAATGGACGCGACAGAAAAGGAAAAAAGTCAGACGCGTAGAATTTTCGCCCATGCCCTCGTAATCTGTGCATAAATCATCCTTTAATGAATAACTTATGCCGACATAGATCCAGAATCTGAAGTATAATTTTAAACTTTCCTGGTAGTGCTCGTTAAGGAAAGAGGTATCGATTTAATATCGGTTGGATAATAGGACGCAACGTCGTAAACGATATTGTGAAAATGACGTCTGAGGGAATTCGTTAAATTTATCTTTGGAGATATTATTTAATTGAAATATTATGAAATAATATTAAATGAAAAATACAATATATTATGTATACAGCGAATTGCGAAAGTATTTCGATACTTGCCATAGAGGAGTAGACACACCATATATGAGAATATAAAAAATATTTATATAACATTATATAAATATGAAAGGAGAATATCAATTATAATAATACGTATTTAGTATTTATACGAAGCAAATTTCTACTCAAGTTTCATTTCTTCAATTTTGTTCCTAATGAATTTTTATATTTGTGAAACTTTCGCGAATATAATTTTATCTTTTGATACAATCGGCTGCAGAAGGTGGAAAAAGCCGCGTCAAAAGTGAATCTCCGAAGATGCAGCAGACAAACAGACAGGAATAATGAATTAGATTGCTTGGCGATTTGAACGACTACTTTCTTTGACCTTCGTCAAATAAAGGATTAAACAGAGACACGACATGGAACTTTCGCCAATGTAGCATCTTCCAATTTCTTCCTCGGTAAACAGAATGTCGAGCAACTTGCGAACCGCGAATAAAAGGACAATTCCTTGTAAAGAGCAAGAAAAAGCTGCAATTAATTTTTCTTGCTCTTAATTTCTCTTCTCCCAAATTAATTGTAGAGGTGCGAAATAATTAAAACGTTTAAACTATTAGATCTACATTTTAGTCTTGTTTATTCTACTTCGGGGTAAAGTATTTAAGTGAATTATATAGTGGAGAAAAGTATTTATTATTGAAAATTAAGTATACCAATTGAATTAGGTATACTGATCATTGTCCGAAGTATTTGAGATTTGTTTAAAAAATTTGACATTCTTCGGGTCCTGATGTGTGACGTGTCTATATAACGGTTGTCTATAATATAAAATAATATTATTTGATTTTCACCTTTCTATTAAATATTTAAAACTTCGCCTAATTCTGATCGTTATACGTATATGTTATTTTGCTCACGTATAAAACGTTGCTCAAAACATGCTTTCTCTACTTTCATTTATTTTAGAAGCGTACTCCTAGAATGATAACCATATAAGTAGAAGACAATAAAATTCAAACGAACCGATGAAACATTATATTATGTTTTTAATTTGAATATTTTTTTAAATTACTCTGGCTGCGTAAAATATTCATATTTATTTCGAATTTCTCCGAAAGAAGTTTTAATTACGTTAATTTTATGTTTCCACTTTCCTCTTGCATTTCAGAGAGTTTAACTGTCATAATTAGTGATGACGTCCTTTTATCATGTTTTACAAATTCATCGCTCGTTTCTGCAGCTTTATTTTTGTCATTTATTGCGTGGAAATTTCCATACGTACGATACATTTATATCAAAATGTTCCCTCTGAATTGGTGACACGAGAGAAAAATCGCTAAACTGCTTAACAAAATAACCGAATTGTTGGATTCTAGTGAAAATCTGCCGAGTCTTCTTTAATTTCTGAGATCTACAAAATTGTGTCTGAAATTATGCGACTGTCAATTGTCCTGCGTTGCTAACGATCAGCATTATCAAAGTAATGTTAAATATATATATATAAAAAAAGTAATATCAAAATCATGCATTATTATGTATTAATAAATTATGCTCGTCTACAAAAGACTTTAAGAAAGATGTTTCTTTTTCTTCTCTCGATCTTTATCTTCACTAACTTACTATAATTTAATGATTCGTATTACTTTATTCTACGTTTTTATACCATTTTTTTTTCATGCAAATTTATTGTGTTTTATATTATATTTTCTTAAATGTTATAAATTTCCTATATTATATTTAATAACTAATATTTTAGTAATATTCATATAGCAGTATTTTACTTTGATAAATAGTATTTCAATAACGCTGTAAGACCTCCACAATTTCATTTTATTTCAATTTTATTTTAAAAAAGCACAAAAGCTTCGCGAGTCTCTTTCGAAATACGCAATAAATTGCGCCGCACGTGCCGACCTCGCTCTCGATTCTTCGCTACGTTTTATTTGTTCATCAAAGCGACGCAGCGCGCGCATGTACGTCACAGAATATTATGCATTGTAACAGAAATATCGTATGACATTATATTTTATATCGAGATCTTTCTTTTACGTCATGCATTATGAAACATGTATGACTGAATTGGAGATGGAAAAGCAAACAAATTTCGAAACTTTATTCTAATTCGTCGTAGTCACATTTTGTTTTTCATTACGTATCATATGTATTAAATATCAACGAAGATTATCACAGTTCTCCAAAAATGAATAGGGTCTGTTGTTACAAATCGCCACTGCAATTTAATCTATTCATGCATAATTGAAACGGTGTCGATAAAACAAAAAAATTCATAAAATACTTATCTCGTACGTATATTTGAATATTTATCTATCGCAAAACTTCACCAACTTATAAATTATTTTTCAGATTTACTTCTCTGGCAAGTTTGTTCGTATTGAAATCCTTTTTATTTAATCACGAACATCCTATTCTATCATAAAATCGGAAACATCAACAAACGTGTGTATTTGTCATGTTTTTCTCCTGTAATCTCCTCTGGAAAGAGTTCATATTAAAATCTCACGTATTATAGATCAACTAACAATGGTTTAAAACGTCGAGGGAAGAAATCGTGAAAATATTAAAAGATCTGACTTGGTCGGATTAAAAGGAGGATTCCGGCTTCTCGTCGGTGGTGGCATTTCTCTCGAGGTCGCTTGAGGAAGGTCGGAGGGAAAAACGTCTGGAAGGCCGTGTACGAACACTCGTTCGTTGAAGATTTTCCAGAGCTACCGGTGCACGTCGATTTCGTTCGCGTAATTTTTCAGTATTTCACCTCGAATATTTTCTGGCGAATATTTCCAGCCGAATGTTCGCGATATTAACTCGTTAAGGACTAAAGTTACGTTAACGCGTCATTTAAAGAATTAGGACATTGGCACTTTGAATTAGAAATGTAATAGGTTCTACAATTGCAAGAGTAAATCGTCCAGACTTTGGACTTCAGAGTTAATTTGGAGTTATTGGACTTTCCAGACCTTTCTACGATTCCTATATTTTCGGACTTTCAATCGGAACTTTCGCGCAAAATTTTCCAACTATTTGTTCAACGTATTTGCTGAATATTCGACTGTAGAAACTGCACGGATCTAATATTGATTTAATAACAACATATAACTCGTAATTTCTTTTTAGTCGATTAATATTATTCCATTTTATTAAATTTACAGCGCGTTTATGAAATTGAATTCCAATTTTTTCAATATCTTTTTCGTTACGTACAATAAGTTTATTAGAATCCGTAAAATTATACCCGTAATTATTTCTTAATTTGACCATAACAAGAAACTTTCCAAAAGAGAAATGTCTTTAAAAGAAATAAGATGCAATGAAAAAAGTAAACATGGCGAACGATGCTAACGAATTTTCTTTTTGAGTTTGTAATATTAAATAACTTTAAATTTGACGCGTCTTGTTCGTTGACGGTGTTTGAAAATCTTCGGCGGAGACGGCTTCTTGATCGGATGATCAGCTGCCAATCAAAATCCTAACCAGCGCATCTCCGATATTAAGTATCGTTGATGATAAAATATATAATACTATCGCTTCATTTTACAAGAAAATGTTCCAATTTTACAACAATTTTACAAAAGTAAAAATAATGGACATGGATCTAAGTAATCTCTGGTGCTGGCCATAAAATAAATACGTAGAAATTTGCAAAACGGACATTGGCCACTGGCAAATTATATCGATAGATTTGTATCAATCACGTAGAAAATTCCATTGAAATACAGAACGTTTTATTTCCTATCAGTCAGTTAGCGAAAGAAGCGGTTGAAGCCGTAGAGTAAGCGTTTTTGATCGCGCTGGCAAAATTATTGCACGAACTTTTCCACAGAAACATGTGACCTGGACGTCATTGACGGATAATTTTTTACATCAGATCCACTTTTGATTGGCGTGAGACAGATACCGACGAAAGAAAGTAAACCGTTTTTAAAAGAAATCATAGAAATACCTGTGCCATCAGAAACTCATTACGATGGAACCGTAAGCCACGATGAAGATAAGAAATCATCTGATTCAGAACAGTTTTCGCATTCTATTTCGGATTCTGGTTTCTAAACGTTAAAAACCTTCTAAAGTACTTTTTTTGTTAAATTCAACGATTTATTGAGTTTTGTTTAGATAAGCATTAAAAGGTATTAACAAAATATTATGAAACATTAAGGAAATATTTTTCTTAAAAGAAACTGTCTTGAATGTCAATTAGAAAAATATCGTAAATAAGTTTGGCCAGCCAGCGTCAGGATTGTCGAACTTTTCGTGCGAAACGCGACGTTATCTGTGATTCGTCTCATCTCATTTCCTACTGGCACTCCGAGTGAATCGAATAATTTTTGATAAGACCGCAAATGACGATCGAATAACTAATTACGTGATTTTACGTGTTCCCAAATCAATTATTCTTATGTATTATGTATCGTATTATTACACAGAATGTTAAAACTGTTTCAAACATTTTTGCCAAAAATGTTGCAGGCCAAATAAGTTCAGAGTTTTAAAAGTTCTATCGAACGATCGTATCCGTTTGATTTTGAGTGCAGGAATCACAACGTTATGTCAGTACGTATATTTTTTTACTTTTCATGCTGTATTAAAGCTGTCGGCGAGATTTTTCTGAGATATTGATTGATCGTCTATATGTATTCTATCTATATGAATTTCGGTGGTAAGAAATAATTATTAAAAAGATCCTAACAGATCGATTTTGTTTTTACGATTCGTATTTCGCTTATCAAGTGTTGTAATTATGCAGTGTTTAGAAGTAAATTAAATTAAAGTCTTGTAGTAAAATATCGTATACAACGAGGTTTTACTTAAATACTGCATTTATACACCCGGAAGTTAGATTTCTTAATTACGAGTGATATGCGCTTGTGATTTTCCCAGGCCGCGGAAACATCTTGCTGTTTTATACCGTTTCATTGAAGATACATACACATACCTACACACGTATGTATATCGTTCAACTAGATTCTTCCTGTAAGAGCGAACACTTAATTACCATTTTTCATTGCAACGGACCTCACTGTTATTTCAGCCGATATTAATCAATCGATGATTAATCCTGTGGAATGTTCCGTAATCCAACCCTCGAACCCTGAATAAGGGGAAAGAAACAAACAATCGCATCAACGTAATTTAATTAAAGTTCATCAGACTGTAATCTGATCGTAATTTTATATCCGTTTTAAAGTGTTTTCGTCTGTTTTCCAGCTCAACGTTTACATTTCATTGGATTTCACTTATTATGAAAATGTTAGCAAATGTGTTCTTGTACCATAAACGCAGCATTTTCCAATAGGAGAATACTCGTTTTTTAATATAACTGGCATAATGTAAAAATATCAAAAATCTCTGAAATTTTATTCGTTAGACTACCGATATCTATGCAAATTCATATTTTTATATCTATAAATTAAAAAATATGGAATACCTAATATATGTAGCAGCACATGAGTCAGAGGACAATTCAAGTCATATTGTTTTGCCTCGAAGTATTAATATCGTTAGGAAACACGCAGCATAATAATAAATAAACTCCGGGCAAAACAACGTCGCCGTTACGTGCAATCGTCTTTCCCCCGACGGATGCGATTACGAGCGAGTTAATTATCTAGAGCTATCGAGCAGTATCTATCGAGCATTTATCGAGTATTTATCAGCGATCTTATTTTGCGACTTATACGCTGTACGAGCGTCTCGACGACACCATTTATATTTATTTATTTAATTATTTTAAATATATTTGACGGGTTGCAACAGCAAGCTCTCGCTATTCTATCGATCGCTTACAATCCTACACTGGTAACCCAGTGGTGAGTTGAACAGGACCAACGATTCTCCACAATTAGTGACACCGTCGTGATTTGAACACACATCTACGTATATTTTAAAACGTTATTTGCTTCAAATTTCTTATAATGATGCATAAAAATCTGTAGTTTGGTGGTGGCCTAAAAGTTTATAAATTTATAACGATGAAAGAATAAAACTATCACTATGTAAAAGAATAAATCGAAGAAATTAACAATTAAATTCACCAAAGGAATAGAAATTTCCAATTCTTTCAGTTTTGAGGAAACTTTGCTAATAAATATCGATTATTTAGAAAGACGCGATAAGAGAAGCATTATAACTGTTACCCCAGGAATGCAACATCGTTTCTTCGAAAGGATAATTTTGTTTATTTATTTTGTTTATTTTCGTAAATTTATTTCGTTTCCTGGAGGATTCCTGGAGCACTATTGACACAGCTCAACGTCTTCTCAAATGATTCGTATATTCTTGTAAACTAAGTGATTCTTGTAAATATACTAAAAGGACTTGGATAATAAATTGTAATCGGATACCAAGTAATAAAAATGTGACATTATTTTCAAAAATATGACAAAAGACTCGGGAATATATGAATTAAATGTAATTAATCAAAAACACATTTATTTCTTTTTCTATATTGTAGGATAAAAACGTTTAATTAAGATCGATACGTACAATATGAGAAGAAACAATCAAATGAAGTAATTTACTATTAATTAATTGGTTTCTTGATTAAAATATAATAATGTAATAATATTAGTAAACATTACTGTAATTCATTAGTAAACATATTATCACGATTAATTAATAAATGGAATAAAAATATAATATGCAAGTGAAGTATCATAAAAAGAAATCTGATCGTAAATATCGGAAGTGATAAGAAGCGAAAGAAATTTCCTCGCGCTAGTTACGTTCTAATTAATCAAACGGTTCGTTGAATAAGCGATCATTCGAATAATCGTGTATCCGTTAATCGTAGAGAGATCGTCGATTTTCATTCAAGTCACGATTATCATTTGCTTATTACCGTCAATTTGCTATTATGTCAATAGCTTATCGTTGCAGGAAAGTCGAACGTTGCACAGCTTCGTGCAATCGTATATCATTTTAAATTCCTTACTATTGGTATACATATTATTAATTATTACGCATCCTTTCTACATGCATACTAGGTACATACATGAAAATGAATTTTGCGGCAGTGTCAAAAATTTCATTACTGATACGTATACATACAGTATAGAGACTAATTTTTCTACATATTGGGTCGAAATTATGATTAAGGGGCAGGGGTGTGTAACGGGACCGACGCTCAAATCGCGTTAAGTGCACTCGTACCCGTCCGATCGTGAAAATTTAATTAAGCAACGCCCAGGCACAACATTTTTCCCTCCACACGCAAATAAAAAAAATAAAAAAAAAAGGGGCGTGTATAATGAATCTTCACTGGAGGTGGTCATCGTGTTATACAAATCGAGGTGGTATTGATTAACCTAACACAAGTGTATCCCAACATCGACAAGCAACCGAGGTGATTATATAGACGCCTAATGGTCTTAGGTATTCGATAACGAACCTGCGGTCAACGGGATAGTAAAGATACGGTTCTCCAAAGTCTGAGTCTGAGTCTTGGTTAAAATAAAACGTGTGACGATATTCACTGATCGTAAAGACGCCGTTTTTTTTGCTGATGAGATTGCAAGAGAGAGATCGTGTTCCGTCGCGGTGATACTGCAAAGGAAAATTATAATGGGGTGTGTTTAAGAGCGCGAGATTATCAGATTCGTCGAGGAAAACCTTCGCTCGGAAAGTCAGGGAAATGGACGTTCCTATATTAATTGGTTAATTTCTAGTTGGTGGTTAGAGAAAGATGCTAGTCACCCTCGAGAGAAAATTACTGGCGGGAAGCTTCATTAATAAGACAAGCAGATTTCCCGTACCTTCTTGTAGTGGGTGGTGGATTTAAGGACTGTTAGAATAAAGACTGTTTGCCCGTTTAAAGGACCTTAGTTAACTAAGTCCCTAAGATTTATAGCGAGTCCTCCGCGGCTACATTGGACGACTAGTTGTCGCCTCGAGCCCCCAACCTCATTAGCACAGATCTCAGATAATTATAATCGGGTTAACTTATAGAGATTAAAGTATTGAGAATTTTCTAAAGAGTTCCAAAGGAGAAGCCCGGGTGCTCTTTCATTTCCGACATGATATATTCCGTGATATTACGGAAATGATTGAAAGGATTGAAACGCATATAGATATGGTGCCTCTTAAAATGCTAGTGCATAACTATAGAAGTATATTCTTTTCTATGTAGAAGAAAAATGAAATTTATAAACAGTAAATGAATTAATTCATTTTATTTTATTTTAAATCCCCAATTACAATTAATTTAATTTTAATGGAACATAATATTTAACATTCCTCCGTTAATTAATTTCTAACGATGCTTGTATTCAATACTTATATTTATATTATATTATTATATTATATTTAAATACCATTATGTGAACGTTCATATTTTTAATATAAACATCAACATACAATATTCACTATAAACCGGTATTGCCAGTATTTCTCCAATATTAATTCATATAAACTTCTATCGCCATCGTTAATTTTTAAAACAGAAATAAAATTTCGTTTGAACTGCTACGATAATGTTCTCAGTTTGCCCAATATTTTCCCCACTTACAGTTCCCAGAATCAAACAAAACAATATCATATTATCATATTATCATTCATTGATATCATCATCGTAAACACCTACACCGTGGATATTTATACAAAATTTATAGGCATTCGCTAAATGTATCAGTATCCAGTAACTCAACAAAGGGGAAGTCTGTCAAACAATATAAGCTGCCTATTGAATTCAAAGGAAAGCTTAATAAATCCCCCACGCAATTCCTACGCATATTAAAGCTGTACCGAAGATTGCGAATTATCTGATATCTTCTTTTCTTTTCTTTTTTTTTTTTTTAGTTTATTTTGGTTTTTACAATTTGTCCCGAAGGACATTTGGTAATTTGGTGTTATATCTCATTGGTGATAAACAATATAAAATAAAACTAAATATAAAAAAAATGTCTTCGACGATCGCGTAAAACACGAAAAATTAGATTTATTGCAAATCGTTCGGGCATGTTTCTCGAGCAAAATTGATTTTTGATTGGCCCATCGAGTTTACGAAGCGATTTTGGCCAATGTTCACGCCCTCGAGATTGTCTCGGAAGAAGGTTTCGCAAGAGAACGGCTAACTCCAAGCAATGTATACACATAGAATGAATTATACATTCGTGCGTAAACTGCCTACGGATCACTTTGATACATAAACATGAAGGGAGGCATAAGCGAGCCGAGTTTAATACCATAAGATGAGCGTGCAACACGTAACGTAACGATCTCCTGTCAAGAGGAAGGGCTTTATTGTGAATGAGCGATCTCGATTGTCTGATTCCAAAAATGTTTCGTGCGCGTAAAATATTGAAGTGAAATTTTTTGTTGCTAGACGTATCGTAAGCGAGAACTGCGTAGCATTGTTCTATTCCGCGAATAAAACAATAACGTTGGTTGGTTTTTATACGTTTATGAAAAAGCTAAACATACAAAAATGAAAAGAATACACCATTAGCAACGTATGCAAAAATAGTATAAAAGATACGAGGTATAATATTTTTTTTTTTTTTTTTTTTTTTTTTTTTTTTTAGTATTTGGTATGTATGTATGTTATTTTAATTTAATTAAATAACACAGAGTTGAGCTGCACAAAGAACTTTCCTTTGATTTCATGATGAAATTATTTCGCACATTACTTTGAACGCTCTTCGTTACAATTACGGATACATTGTTCTCTCAACTTGTAAAGTTATTGTTTTTCAAACATAAATAGATGAAATTACAAATCGCTACTGTAGAAATTTGAAATGACACAACAGGTACATTAGGTATAATACGATATTAAGGAAAGTTTACGTTATGAGGTCTGCATATATTATAGATCAGATTGATGTTTTAAAAAGCAGTAGAGAAATATATTTCATATTGATATTATAATCCTAGTATTTGTATTACCTTTTTCAGTTTTTTATTACGTAGTCAGAGTTTTTTGCTGTTCAGTAAAATAGTAAAATATAACAGCAGAGAGAGTAAAGTTGCAAAATAAATTTACGAAGACCGGTAAGGTGAAAGGTTAACAATAATCTGACCTGTTAGAATTATGAGGTTTTAGTTTCACCCAGTGTGGCAGATTGACGTTCGTAAAACAGATCCATCAATTGTGAGAGTTCGCTCAGGCAAATGCGGAAGATGCGCATGATATCGTGATACACACGAGAGATAGCGTGTTCCACGCAAAAAGAGCGCACATTCTAGAGGAAGAGGGAATGTTTGGAATTTAGGAATAATCCTTATTGAAACGCTCCTAATGGATCGTGCGAATGAAGGACGCATGACGCAAGTTAAACAACATTTCTAAGAAAATATATTTTCTTAGAAAGCGTAAATGATAATGAACCGATAACAGAAAAATATTTGCTGTAGCGATCGAGATATAAACGTGTAGACTTCTTGAAGTCTTTAAACTTTTTTCAAAATTAAGGAATATGTATAATGCGTGGCTGGTAAATTATAATACGACTCCTCACTAATAACGCGATCATGAAGATAAGCACGTGTATTTGCCTGAAATATCACATGCGCACGAAGGGCAAGCCCTAGAAATCAATACGTGCTTATGGATGGATACTGCTTTAGGGCAATCAGAACAAAATTACAACGATGGCCAGCTCGTCGATTCACGGAATGTATAATCTTCGACAGAAGAGGATCGGCTCTGTTATGGTCGGTAAAGCGAAAGAATGTCGTCTCTAGTCCTTAAGGTATTGCATAAACGTTCTTTCGCAACTATTCTAAACATCAGTAGCTTGGACGTTTCTTTTGAAGCGTGCCTCCTCGACCGTGTTTGCGGCGGACGATCGATAACTTCCCCCTTCCGTCATCCATACCGCGTTTGCGCATCCTCCAGCTTCTATCCGCGCGTAGGAAGCAACACAGTGAGGGTTGAATTACGGTAGAATTTTACAAGTGAGTGTTGAATTACGGAAGAATTTTACAGGAATTATCAGAGGGTTCGGTACTTCCTGAAAAAATTTCTTTTTTTCTTTTTTTCTTCTTTTTTCTTTTCTTTTGCGTTCACTTATTCGCGTGGTTCGAAATTTCTGTAGTACATTTATCGATAATTATAAAAATATAAGTAAATATTACTAGAATTGATATCGCGAAGTCTTTGTAACAGTTGAGAGCAATATATATATAGTGTATATATTATCTATATATCTATATATAACTTGTTCCTATTTATTATACTATTTTCATCTTTTTTTCTACACATCTACTTACGCATCTGGTCGTCATATTGTAAGAATCATATGACATTGCTGAAAAACTGCAACAGTCAGTTTTTATATACTACTTTCAAATCCGGTCAATCATTGACTACAGATACGAAAAATCTGCAATTTGTGCACTAAGATTTGAAATTGGAGAGAATAAACAGGCAAAATGTACGTATATGTCTAACTTATAACCAATGGATCTGTCTATTGTAATACGATAATAGGGAGACTATAACGAAAATAATGTACACATAGAAATGTATTCAGATCCATAAGAATGATGACTCTAAAATTAACAATTTCCATAATAGGATATAATAGGAAATAATGTCATAATCAATAATGTTCAATTTTAAAGACGTAAAAATTGAAAAGACGATATACAAATATTTGAAACATTCAAAGTGTAGTATTTTTTATAGTATTTAGCAGGTGTATACGTATAAAAGGGATAACGTAAAAATATTTATTAATATAATATAATATAATATAATATAGAAAAATAATACGCAAATATTAGATACGTATAAATATTATAATACTATGCACATATGGAAATTAGATTTGTGAAAATTTATGAAAATTTATGAAAAATCTTATGAAATTTAGCGGAAAGATAAAAACTAAATTAAAAATAGCGAGGAGCAAAAATAAATTACATTGGCGGTTTAATATCTGAGAGGATTACGTGTATTGGTTTTGCAGCGGTATTAATTTTCTCTGGTTTTACGTTGGACTAAATTTTCTAATGTATATGCTCCCATATTTGATCGAAAAACACATTCCTCTCTTTCTGCAAATAATATATAATAAATAATAATATTTGCTGTAGCGATCGAGATATAAACGTGTAGACTTCTTGAAGTCTTTAAACTTTTTTCAAAATTAAGGAATATGTATAATGCGTGGCTGGTAAATTATAATACGACTCCTCACTAATAACGCGATCATGAAGATAAGCACGTGTATTTGCCTGAAATATCACATGCGCACGAAGGGCAAGCCCTAGAAATCAATACGTGCTTATGGATGGATACTGCTTTAGGGCAATCAGAACAAAATTACAAATTGTGTGCTAAACAATGGGAATTTGATAACTACACTGTAGACGCTTATATTCATTTATATAAGAAATTTAAAGATACAAAAATTTTCTTTATAAGAAAATTAATACTATTAACAACTTTAATCTGAATTGGAAAGCACAGGTCGTATCTATTATCAGTTATGCTTTAAAAACTTTCTCATTCAACCACAAAAGAAAGGTAAAAACAATTGCATTGGTCAAAGAAGTCTTGTGAAAGAATTAGGTATCGTAAATAATTAGACGATTAGATAGGAGTTTAAATAATTGGATAGAAACAGTTTAAAAAGATAGAAAACGGTCTGAATAAAACAGTTTTAGAAAACTGATTCTCAATTGAAAAGATTTCATATATCGCAGTTTAAAAACGCACATTTAAAGTTTAAAAAATGTATTCTACCAAACATGAAACATGCAGGTATGCAAACATGAAACCGGAATTTTTATATAGAAAATACACGTTTATTGTATGAAAATGATTAAAAATATTTTATTCGAAGTATTGTGTTGCCTTTTTTCATATTCTGCTCGTTTTTCGCGCAAAGCTTGATTCAAATCGATCGTTTGTTGCCGGCAGCGCTCGGTATTAACGGTTTCGTCAGGTTTTAACAGCTAGTAATATATCACACCCTTCTTATCCCACCAAACGAATTTGGTCTTGTAGTCGATGTTGATGGTTCTGGTGTTCTGCAGCTGCTCGTCATCTTTCACGCTTAGGATTCTCAAAATATATCGACTTTTCATCGCCAGTCACAATTCGGTGGAGAAATGATTTTCTTCTGTATCCAGCGAGCAGCATTTCGCAAGTGGTTCTTCCGTTTTCCTGCTGGCTTTCAAACGTATGCTTCTCGTGTCACGTTCAATCGATCAGCGAGTCGTTGTCGCGTTTGAGCGTTATCCTCGTCCGACGATGCTTGAAATTCGCTGTTTTAAAACTTTTTCCGTGATCTTCCACGTCATTCGTTCCTAGCGTCAAAATTGTCACTTTTGAATTTTTTAAAGCACTCACAGCAATGTGATTTACCAAGATAATTTACCTGACCGGTAAGCTTCGACAAGCATTCGATGCGATTCTGCAGCAGTTTTCTTCAAATGTGAACAGAAAATCAATGCTGTTCGCAAATCGTAGTTTCCAGGCATAAAATTCGACATATTCAACGCTATTACGAACTATGCTGTTCTATGAAACTTGAATTGGTGTAAGCGGAAAATGTTCGTGAGACGAACAGCTTGGGCCATCTATTGGCCAATTTCGGTTTCATACTTGCAGATAGAGATAAAGGTAAAATCAGAGGTAGAAAGTTATCACATTTAAGAAAAAGCTTAGAAAAAAGTTCAGAAACTTTCGATTATCAAAGGAATAAACTTATTGTTAATATCGAGCGGTATATAAAATTGTTTTAATATTTATATCATTCAATTCCGTTTCGCAACATTGTGATTACGAAAGGAAATTTGAAGAATTTGCATAGTATTTTTTCCGTCGCTATTTCCCCTTTCGCTCAAATTGTACAATTTTATAAAGTTTCAAGAAATTGTGCTGTTAGTGGTACTGCGATCAATTTGTTTATTTTGATATTTGAAATTGCGTTTTCATTACTTATTACTATCATTATTTATTTGAATTTGATACTTGATCCTTAGCAAAAAGGATTCTCCTTCTAAATAAATGTTTATACATACATTTATACAAGAAAAGATTGAGAAGCAAGTTTCGATTAATTTATATAGGTAATAATAATTTTATTTGACAATATATTACATCTATATTCTTTCATGAGAAAATGTATCTCTCATGCATATCACATCGTCTAAACCACCATTTCTTATCTTATTTTATTAACGTTTCTATTTTTATTTTATACTTTTAGTTTTTTATTTTATTCCCTTAAGGTAAATAATAAATAAACAATCAAAATTAGCTCAGGATATTCAGCCAGGTTAATTATATTTTGATTAGTCAGTTAATTTTAATTAGGAAATTGATAATTAATATAATTATTAATATACTAAAAGATATTATTTATTAATTACTAGATTATGGATGTTTATGCATTTATGGGAAATTTCGTTTAGAAAAACATGGAAAATACAAATCGTATGCAAGAATATATGAAATACTTATTTAAAAATTGAAAAAATTTATCGGTCATCGGACTTAAATTCCAAAAATAAATTGTACAGACAATACAGTTTATTAAGGAAACTGATTCTCCATATTAATTAAAAGCAATTGAATAAATATGGATTGTTAGATTCGTAAAATTTATAATAATATAGAAACGTATATAGAATTTAGAAAATTTAGAAAAATCCGTGAACGAAAAAGCTTTCAGAAAAATAATATATATTAATTCGAAAGAACACGATGACAAATAATGCATGGCATTGAACAACTGCATCTAGCATCTAGAACCATAATACATCAGAACATAGAGTTAAGACCTTAATCTTTTCCTTACTATGAGTCACACCCTTCGCATTCAGCTAGCGTTGAATAATGACAGACTATAGTCACCTTTAACGAAAGTAAATGTTAAAATCAGTACCAATAAAAATGAAGTTTCTTAGCTACAACTATAGATCAACATTGAATTCTAGTTTACTTTTCTCGTAGCAGTTCAGATTTCTACATAACTCGATAAAGTTTTCGACAAAGTTGGTCGATCTAAAACATAAATTAAAGATTGAAAATTGAAAATATTGAAATCTTTAAATACGATAATCGCAATAGCTTCGATGAAGACGGGATATAATTTTTTGTACAACTAAGATAAATACAAAATTTGATTAAAACGACTGTGTTTGGAAGATCTTATTATAGATTTCCAATTCTTTATAAATATGTATAATAACGTGTTTTATCTGTTTTACCTACTACTTTTTTAAATCATTAGCAATTCTGTCGCATTTTCCCATCATTTAATCATTATCAGTTTGTAAGACTGAAGATAAAATAAAAGAATCATTGTTGATATGTTTAATATCAGATTAATTAAATTGAGTGCGTTGAAGTTTTTATGCATTTAAACAAAAGATGCAAAAATTCAAAGAGCGCAGCAAGTTTAATATTTTAGAACGTACAAATATTTTTATCACATTATAGAATTTCCTCAAATTGTAGAATTTATAATATTATTTGTACGCGTTCTCCTCTGACCTGAGCAAGCAACTTTTAAGAAACTTTAAAAAAGAAACTAAAAAAAGCAATTTCTCTATTTTTACTTATAGATCGCTAAAAACCAAGGAATTGCCGCGAATAATGTCCGTTTAATCTCAAACTACACGCTTTGATATATAATAATTAGGATAAACGGATTTTTGTGCAATTTCCTATCTTTGTGTACTCGATTAAAAAAATGAAACGAAAATAGCGATTTATTTCGTTTAAATATCTCAAGTACTCTACGAAAAATATTTTACATATTTATATATGTTATGCGTAGGGCGTTCCGTTTTTAAGTTACATAAAGAACTCACAGACATGCTTAGCCTAATTTGCAAGCGTAATTAAAATGGAAAGCAAGCAGGCGCAAACCTTTAGTTGCCGCCCTCGACACGCGCGCACGCTGCCAGCGAACCACGTATCGCGCAAGGATTTCTGATCGGTCGTTGAGCAATTTTAGGGGTGTTCCATGGTGGAAAGAACGACGGCTATTGTACGGAGAGGGGATCGGAATAGTGGGGGGCAATCACCAGGGGTTATACCTTGATGGAAAAGTATAAAAGGGCGCAGAAAGGTGCGTGGAGTGTTGTAGTCACGAGCTATCCCGAGCGAGAAGACAGCAGTTGCAAGTTGTCCTCTTCGAGCCAACAACGCTCCGACTTCAGTCAGCGATTGGGTGTTGAAGAAGGCGGTCATAGAAGAACATCACCACCAGTCGAGCTCTCACTTTGCACAAGCATCCCTTGGCTTCACGGTCTCAGCATCTGACTGCGATCTGGACCAGGCGCATCCGCAACATCTATCCGCATTTATTTGCATTTATATGCAATTATATGCGTGCTTTCGACCAGTGAGGCGTGTTACGATTCCTTGCGGCCCTATCAACCAGCAACTTCGAACAGCTACATCTATCTGGTATGTATATTCACGAGCCTTTCGCAACTTTATCTGCAACCTACAAGCGCGCGATGTTTTAAAATGCGATATTTCGTTGCTAAAATTCAATTTTCCAATTTTCCAACATTCGAAAAAGAAAGATTTTTTTCTATCAGTTGACAATCCGAAACTTCCAAGCGCCGCGACAGTTTCAATGTTTCTGACGCTGCCATCTTTTGATGAATCGTTCGACGAGTCGTTCAGATAGTGAGAGATTTTTCTGACGAAGAAATGATTCGTTTGTGAAGATCGGGCGATTTTATTCGAGGCTGAGTTCGAAGGTGACGGAATCGTGCGATAGTTAATTTGCCGACGAATGATATTTGATTGGCGGATGATCGTTCTGACAGAGAAAATCAAGTAGAATGGTCGCTCGTTTTGAAAGAGAAAATTTTTTTAGCAGAAGAGATTTCTGATCGTTGGGAACGTTTTAAGCCAAAAAATTAAATCACGTCAAATTTTGCTTCTAACTTGTAGGTTGTTTAACGATAAGAGATTTTCTTTTATAATTTTGATTTTAACAACTATGTACACTGTTGAATAAGAAAGAAAAAGATGTTGGCTTATTATAATCTAGTGAATTATATTGAAAAAAAGGTTTATCGGTAGAAAGATTTTGTTAAATCAGATAATCGTCGTCCTGTGAAATGTTAATTTCAACAGGCAGGAAGTTTTTTCGGTTATAAATATGATATTTATTTTTTTAGTGAATTGTGAAACTAGAAATTTACAGGTTTGAGAAGTTAATGAAGTTGTTGTTAATAATTGACAAATTCTTGTTTAAGTGAACTACTATAAGAAGGTTTAGTTTAGCTGTTATTATATGAAATATAAAAATTACTGACGGAAATCGTTGCAAGGAAATTTTAATTGGTCACTAATAATTAGTTTAGATTGAGTTTTGTAAAATAATTTTAATTTTTTGTTAAGTAATAATAATACCCTGTAGAGTATATTAATTTTGACAGCGGGATAAATTCACAGTAGAAAACGTTTGTAAGCCGACATAGAAAGTATTGCATGTTTGAAGTGATCTGAACAAGTTGTTATTCTGTACTGCAAGATTTGATTTTGCGATATAATAAATTAGATAGGAAAAGAATATTTTTCGAATTAGAAATCCATATTCATAAAATGTTTCTTGCGATCTAATATTAGAAATTTTCAATGAACCGTACGAAGAAGGAAAATGTACAATTGAATCTTTAGAAAATTAAACAGGGATATCGTTGCGATCAAAAGATTTTATTTGATCGAGAAATCCTATAAGATTTCAATTTTCAGATACGTTTAACTTTGAAGAATAAGAAGCATTTATTATATTATTTGGAACAAGTTTGTCGTGAATTTTTATGAAAATAATTTACCTTCAAAATTTTCAAGGGTAGAGATAACACAACCGTAGATAATTAATAAATGTTTAAGCCAAGTAACAAGATCGCGTGAGTTATTCGAGATATAGCAGGTTTGCTAATCGAGGAAAGCTTCTTAAAACGAGGAAAGATCTTTATCGAGTTTAAAAGACAAGATTTATTGTTGGTGGATCCTCGGTAATGAAAAACGTAATTTAAGAATAGTGGATTTGGTTCTGGTACAATTTTCCTTATAATTTGGTAAAAGGTCTGTATAAATTATTCTGCGAAAGATATGTATCTATGTATGAATAATTTATCATAGTTCGACAATAAACTACGCGAAATGACTTGAAACATAATTGCTTCGACAAGATTGGACAATCTTCTTTCTTTTTTTTCTTTTTTTTTTTTTTTGCGATAATTTAGTGAAAAATGCGCGTATGCTATTCTTAGAAGAATCCTTAATCCTAATTAATAAATTACTTAATTTAAGAAAAACAACAAAATGACGTAACGATTTTGAAATTTTGAAATTTTGAAATTTAATGCAAAAATACTAGTCAGCGTTGTGAAATAATTTATATCAATCTAATGTTATACTAAAAAAAAAAAAAAAAAAACTGCCACACATATATTATATATAATCCCAATCCTTTGTGCAGAAAGCATTCGAAACTTGTGGACACCTGTTGTGAACATAGTATGTATATTGCGCGAAGCATTATGAAATTTCATTGGTATTATTACGAAACTCGACTATCACGACTATATTGGTAGAGTTTGAAACAATTCTGGGAATAGTACGTATACTATTGACAAGATATTTAGTAGAAGTACAATATTATATCTCGCAGAGAGCACAAAACTATTTATTCTATTATAACACTTAATTACTTTTGCTGTATACTGATTGTTATACTGAATATTATATGTGTAAATCCAATATGTGTAAATATCTTGTAACTTGCTTATACGCGTTTTCAGACTGCTTTCTTTTGGTCGTATCTTATTACAGTATCTTAATAAAATTTCAAAGTATCTTATATACACTGACACAAAATATAGACATAAAAGTTCTCTACGGTGAGTGTTCAAATACTTTTTCGCGTACCACTGTATATTATTACTACAGATCGATCAAAGTGTCCCAACACTTGTAAGCTTATGAGCTAGTTTTAATATACAATGCTGGTCAATAACGATTATTTTATTTTTTCTTTAATCTTGTTAAATATCTAACGAAATACGATTGGTTTAAAAATGATTCGATTACATTATAATTTGTATTGATAGCAGAATAACGATAACAGTGACTGCATTGACATTACATCGACTGCAAGATTATTAGCGACTAATTTAGCTTGAACAATGTACATTTATTAAATGGTAATATTATCATATTAATTGTTAATATCATTTATTTTTATTACAATAAGACTTACTACATTATACGATTTTCGATCATTAATTCTACACTCTGTTTTAAATTTAAACGTTATATGCTATGGCATTACATATGTACATTACTTGCATGTGAACACAATATATCAATTTTAAAGAATACTCTTAACTTAATTTATATTATATTCTTATGCATATATCTTATCATGGTTCTTAAAATTATCTTTATTTAAAAATTATCTTTATAAATCTTCTAAATTTAATTCCAATCTATACAAATATATACAGGTGAAAGGTGAAAAGGTGAAAAGGTGAAAGGTGAAAAGGTGAAAAGGTGAAAAGGTGAAAGGTGAAAAGGTGAAAAGGTGAAAAGGTTAAAAGGAATTAGAGAATTAATGATGGATCGAAAGTATGTTATGTTAAGAAAGTTAAGAAAATTTTTGTTGATTTCAAAAATGGTCATTTGAAAGATAAATGCACTTATCCTTTCTAGTGAAATGATCAAAATATGGTAATAAATGAACAATATTAATATTAAACGATAAGAGTTTTGTGATAATACTAGTATAACAGCACTAATATGAATTTTCAGTAAAACTAATAAATTTAGGGGCAATGTAAATTCTGTAAATGTTATTCAAAGTGTAAATATTAAATAAGAAGGTGGTACAAACATATTTCAACTCGTTTATAAAATAAACACTTTTGACAATAGAAAATACTCAAAGATCCACATTGTCTTAAATTGAAGAAATTCTTTGAATAGAAAATCGTTGATTCTAAAAAATAATGATGCAAAAAACATTCTAAAAAGGATAATAAAATAAATGGAAAAGTTTCTTTAGTTTAGACACGTTTTAACATCGCATCAACTCCATCACGTGGTTATTAGCGATAGCTAATAATAACAATATTAGCAGAAAGGAATTTATTATTATTAGGATATTCTAGTTAAATATCGCTAAATAAGGACATGCCTTTCAGGAAGGATAAGACGCGTGAAACTTGAGTTTTACCATTGAGATTTCCACCTAAAGCTCCTTTGATCTGGTATTTGTTACGAGAGTAATTGTATTTAAGACAATTTACAGAACATGTGTTTGATGGTAATTTGACAATTACAGATATCGTACGTTGGTTAGTGTTAGGTTTTGACGAATTAGATTTTGAGAATTAGATTTGTATGTGCAAGTTTAGTCTGACCAATTCTAAGTCTGTTTAATACAACTTCGTGTCGATGATCGAGATTCCTGAGACCTACGTTCTTGTTAAAAAATTCTTTATTTATTAATTCGACTGCATTCGAGACTGCTGAGTTTGTCCATTTCATTCGTTTGGCGATTCAGATTAAACATAGCTGTTCCAGTTGAATCGGAGATTTTTCAAACTTTTTTGTTAAAAATAAGGTAGGAACGTCCTTTGCTATCTTCTCCGCCAATTCATTGGAATATTCATCTATGCAAAAATAACTGTTTCACCTTCATTAATTACGGAGTGATTTGTTTCCAATATATCAAATGCGATATCATCAGATCTCTATACTTGATAAATGTGATAGCATCCCTGTTATCGGTGAGAATAGTGTGGTTTTTGATTGGTCAATTATAAGAAGTTGAATTGCTATTAATTCTGCTGATTTAATGCCAATATTGTTAGGTAATATAAATTTTAATATGTCATCTCCATAGATATAATTTTCCATAATTTTCCAGATCGGAATTTATCGAAACATGTTTGAATGACCAAAAAAGAATTTTGGAGAATCTATGCCAATAAATTTAAGTAAATTTAACGTCCAATAATCGAACTCTATTCCCCTTTCAATTCTCGAAGATGCTCCAGGCGTAATTCGTGGTTGCGGTCTGAATGCCTACGAGATTCTTGCGATGAATAATTGCAATAAGTGCCTTGTGTATATAAGGGTTATAAGGTGGTTTATTTTGTGATTAAATATGACAACTCTACTGTATTAATTTATTGATGTGTTTAATATAGATTCCATAAAGCTTAATAGCATAATTCTATTTTAATATAAAGATAAAAAATAATAAATTCTATGCCTCTTTCTATGCTACAGAAATGATTGACCTACTCGTCAATCGCACAGTCCAAACCAGTGTGCCTAGAAACCAGTGTGCCTAAAATTTGCACAGTATACTTCTTTTATGATGTAGACATGAAATAAAGAATAATTTATGGAAACTACAGATCCCAAAGGGGCAAAAAGAGGTCTAATTTTTTACAGGGTAACCGTATCTCTATGTCCACTAAGTTTAGAAACCTGAAATTCGACGTACAAACTTTCCACTAGAAATAAACGAACACGTGTTTGGGCGTTTTTCGAAATTGAACCCCTAGAAACTGTTTAAAAAGAGTTTAAAAAAATAAATATAAATTCAAATACTGTTATATTATAAAGTAAATTTAATAAGATCCAAACTCATGTTCGTGAATCACTGTACATGTCAACTATTGTCAAAGCTAACCCTGACAAATGCAACCACATCACATTCACATTGAGAAAACAGATAACACCAAACATCTTCCTGAACGGCACGCAAATAACACAAACAAGGCAAGTCAAACACCTTGGACTTTACATAGATACACACTTCACATGGGGAGCACGAGGCGGGTATGGGTTCTCAGTGCGTAGCATCATGCCCTGAGAAACCCCGATGTATCTGATGTTCACCTATAGTCGGGTGGCGGCTGGTCGGCGCTGTGGCGCCCGTCAGATCGCTGATCCGGTGCGGAGAACTTCGGAGAAGTTGGTGGGCCCATATCTGTCAAGACCACTCACCTCACCTTCACGTGGGGCTCCCCGTCACCCTGCATCGGTCCCGACCGGGATAGGGTGCGAAAGAGTGAGTGGCACCAAGACGAGAAGACGATAAAACAATTTTAGTAGTTAACGCAAGTGATTATGATCAAATTCTAACAATTAAAGTAAGCCCGATCTCTAATAAACTTAATTATATTATTAATATAACATATATAATACGAGAGACATCGTAAAGTCGGGTAGAATTTCTCTGTAACACATTAATTCAGTGGTGGATTCAGTGGTGAGTAAAAAGCAGTGGTGAGAAAACTGACAAAAAACATTACTTACAATGGTATCGACTGCCGATGTGAGTTTCGAGCCAGTATACAAGGATGATCGTGAGCGTGGCCATAATGACGATTTCTGACGAAGAGAGGTCACTTCACGTTTCTTCAGCTTCCGCCAGCTGGCTACTTTCTTCGGCAGACGATTGAACTCGACTGAACACAGAGCACAGCGCACGGAGCCTGCTTGCACCGTTTGCGAAAAAGCAGCAACGCGCACGAGCGAGTATTGACCAATCAGGATCGCGCGAATGGCCATTATTAACCCCACGCAACCCTGGCCTAATTTTTTCTCAGATTTAAAAAGTGCCTTTGCCTGTGTGCGTATATGAGATCCATGGATACCGTGGATACCATGGAAACCAAGGCAACCATGAATACCAAGGCAAGTCAAATACCTTGGACTTTACATAGATACACACTTCACATGGGGAGCACGAGGCGGGTATGGGTTCTCAGTGCGTAGCATCATGCCTTGAGAAACCCCGATGTATCTGATGTTCACCTATAGTCGGGTGGCGGCTGGTCGGCGCTGTGGCGCCCGTCAGATCGCTGATCCGGTGCGGAGAACTTCGGAGAAGTTGGTGGGCCCATATCTGTCAAGACCACTCACCTCACCTTCACGTGGGGCTCCCCGTCACCCTGCATCGGTCCCGACCGGGGTAGGGTGCGAAAGAGTGAGTGGCACCAAGACGAGAAGGCAAGGCACCAACACGATAAAACAAACCCTTGATGATGAAGATAATGATGATATGTCGGAAAATATAAATAATGAAGTTTGCGGTGCAGGGGAGGGATACCCCAGTACCGGCGCAGACGTGGGTGGTGAAGCGGGCCCCGCTGTGTCGTTAGCTTGTGACCGTGGCCGGATGGGGGTGGACCACCAGGCCCCCATTCATGTTATCACGACTGGTGAGGAGGAAGAAGGAGACATTGAAATGGAAGAGGCTCCGATAGTGTAAGCTACATCAAAATTGATAAATGACAAATTGATAAATGACAAATTGATAAATGATAAATTGATAAATGACTACGAATTATTGTCTTTTTACAGAATACAGCGAGGTGCCGGGTATTCAACCGCCTTGCTTGGAACGTATATATAATCAACAAATAAAGGACACGAAATACAGCACACTCTTCTCTTAATACTGAACATTTTACTAATGAATTATAAATAGCCTATATGCAAGTATTATTTACATATTTAATTCGCCACAAACTGCATACAATTATATGTAATCACATATAATTATATATAATCACATATAAAATAAATACAATTGTTTGATGAGATAAGCTACAAATACCACTTCCCAGTGACAATTAATCTAGAACTTATATTTGTCACCAAAAATTATGAACATTATAATGTAATGTGCGCTTTCCCTTTAATTAAAATTATAATACTATAATAACAGATAGACTGCACTGTTGCTCGTTGCAAAATGAACATCTTAAAATATCAACCCTGTTTCTACATACAACTCACTAATATCTATGTACAACTATTATGATACACTTTATACATTTCTCAAGTATGAATTACCACTACGTTCACGAGTGCTTAGAGGAAAACAAGATAAATATAATTAAAGTAAGTACAGGCGAAAATACTGCGGATATTTTTACGAAGGCACTGTGTAGAGAGAAATTTGAAAGGTTTAGGTCATGGATGAATGTAAACTAAGAGGAATGTAAATAAAGTAATAAGGTTTAAAGGTTCTATTAAGTAATTCGACAAATCATGTAAATCCGATAAGCAGACGTTAAGAAGCATCTGGAAGAGTCGGTTGACAACAAGCGAGCGTGCGAGTAGGTTTACGAGGTCTTCAGAGTATAACATATGTGTATAACTGTTGTGTGTTGAATAAAGTGAACTATTTGAATTTCCGAATATATATATGTATATATATATGTATATTGTTTTTGTACAAACGTTTTATTTTTATTTTTTTTAACCGAACTATATCCATCAAATAGTTGATTATATATAAGAAAGTAGAACTATAGCACACAAATAATTACGAACATTTTTATTTGAAGTTGGCTATGTGGATTTTTGTATTTTTTATCAGATATTGAGACAATCTTTTATTATATTATTACCCTCAGAATATTCTCTCAATTAACATTTACTTTGAATTTAATTTTTGATATAAATAAAACATTTTTTCGATCTTGTCAAGCATTTTTAAATGTTATAACAATAATAAAATTTTATTAAATATATATGTGAATTCAATCTTCTACTTTGTAAAAGATTGCAACATGCACAATTTATTTGTTGATAATATATACGTTCGACAAGTTTTATTTTTTAAATTCATTTATTCATGACATTACACATATACATTAGAGACGTTATAGACATTATTACACATATATATTGTAGACGTCACGTTAACGACTATACAATAGAATGGCGGCATTAAATTGGCATCACGTGTAACTTCATAAAAGATATAACTTAGAAAAAACGAAGCTGGCACCCCGCTGGGGGTAGCCTCTCACATGCCATATTTATTTTTATTTTATTTTATTTTCTTTTCTTTCTTTTTTTTTTCTCACCAATAAGATATAACACTTTACCAAATGTCCTTCAGGACAAATTGGAAAAATACCAAAATAAAAAGAAAAAGAGAAAAAATATATATATATCTACGTATATTTTTTTAGTTTTTTAGTTCTTTTATTAGTTTAGTTTACTACATGCAAAGCACATCCCAAAGATTGATTTCGTCTATTATTGTATAATCATTATTTTAAATTAAACATAATAAAACATGTTTTACAAGGTAAACGCAATATCTGTACAGCTTGCTACAGTTTTATAATTTCCTTAAGTTAACTTATGCTGTTTATGATATTGCAAAGAAACAAATCATATTATATTCATTAATTAAACAAAGAAATGCTATTACTTGTAAGAACCTATAGTGATTGGCGAGAAATATCACAATTATATTTTATATTTGGAATTTATTTCACAACAAATACACAGAGCTACATGATAAACAACAGAAAAAATATATAAATTTACTAACTTTTAAATCTTACTTATTAAATATAACCATATCTATACATCGAGTAACACGACATGTATCTATATATCTATTCTATGTATCTATGTGTAACAACAACAATTGTCTAACAAATTTTCAAAGCGTTGATAATTGAAATGATAAAAACTTTCTACTTTTAATACTAGATCAACCAAATTTAGATACGTTAATGAAAGAAGAATTTTGAAAATCAATTAAGGGATATGATACATAACAATAGATACAATTGAGAACAATTGCAACACGATAGAAATTGATACAGTGTTTAATAGTGTTCTAAATACATTTCATTATTGGACATTAGTTGTCCCACTGTCGGCCGGGTGCAATCAATATCAGCACAAAGTCTTCTGCCGCTGTACCTTCGATACCATTATACAAATGTATATAGTACTCCTCTTCTTCGCCGATAGTGGGCATTCTGTCCACCGAACTCGGAGTTCTTTGTGTTAAATATTTCTCTTTGGGTCGAATGTAAAATTAAATACCATTATTCATTATTCCTTTGACTATCGTTAAAGAATATAAATGATAATATATGAAATGATATTCTATCTAAATTAATTTTCTTTTAAAGAAATTTTTTCTGTAAATATATGTGTATAATAAGTATATTTCCAAAACTTATATTCATTCCACATATATTTTTGCTTTTATATTTGATTATTTAAAAGACCCAAAAATAGTAAATAGTTAATTTATTAATTGAATTGATTTGTAAATTACCATTCTATGTACCTATTCTTATTCCTTGCAGTAATGAAAATACAACAATTTTGTATGTTATTTTCATTAGTCTGTTTTTAAGAAATAATAAATATAAAAGTCGTTCCATTGTAGGATTATTTCGTTTTTATCATTTCAATTATCAACGCTTTGAAAATTTGTTAGACGCAAAATTCTTCTTACATTAACGCATCTAAGATTTAAAAGTTAGTAAATTTATTTATTTTGTCATGAATAAATGAATTTAAAAAATAAAACTTGCCGAACGTATATATTATCAACAAATAAAGGACGCGAAATACAGCACACTCTTCTCTTAATACTGAACATTTTACTAATGAATTATAAATAGCCTATATGCAAGTATTATTTACATATTTAATTCGCTACAAACTGCATACAATTATATGTAATCACATATAATTATATATAATCACATATAAAATAAATACAATTGTTTGATGAGATAAGCTACAAATATCACTTCCCAGTGACAATTAATCTAGAACTTATATTTGTCACCAAAAATTATGAACATTATAATGTAATGTGCGCTTTCCCTTTAATTAAAATTATAATACTATAATAACAGATAGACTGCACTGTTGCTCGTTGCAAAATGAACATCTTAAAATATCAACCCTGTTTCTACATACAACTCATTAATATCTATGTACAACTATTATGATACACTTTATACATTTCTCAAGTATGAATTACCACTACGTTCACGAGTGCTTAGAGGAAAACAAGATAAATATAATTTGTGTTTAATTAATTTGTTGTTGTTGGTGTTAAACGAGTCTGAAATGTAACGTTGTTGGGTCAAAGTAAATAGACTTTGACGAATATAAATTTGCTATAGTAGTTTCGTTCAACCGCCTGACAAGAGAACAAGAGTTCTTCCGAAGTAGGTACCCTGTACCTGTATATTTATCTTTACTTTTCAGTCGAACAAGTACCAGCTTACCATTCTTCTACAGTAACGTACCTCGTTAATTATTCCGAATATTTCATACGTCTTTATGCCTCATTTGTCTTTCATCGAGATAATATTAAACTTTATGACCCACCTTTTTTTACCAAAAGATTTTTTAAAAATCAATCAAACCTCACACTTTTATCAAACGAAGAAAATTGAAACTTGCTGTTTATATTACTATATAACAATAGTTATATAGTTCAAGTTAGTACATTAAATTACATCATATTTTCGTGTCACACTCAATGCAGTGAGGTTGCAGAAACAATAGGAGAGGAAACAAATTCAGCTCGGCTGAATATCGATTGACAAAAGTTTCAAGATAGACATTTTTTTTTCTTTTTTTTTTTTCTTTAATGTTGTTTTTTTTTACAATTTGTCCTGAAGGACATTTGGTAAAGTGTTATATCTCATTGGTAAATAAAAAAAAAATAATAATAATAAAATAAATATAGTGTTTTCCAAGTTATATCTTTTATGAAGATAGACATTTATACTAATGTGTTTTTAAATACTAATACATTAGTTAAATTACATAATCCATAAACAAATGTAATCGTACGTGTAATAAAACTATTTATTATTTATCTGTTGAAAAATATATAATAAACGTAAACATATTGAGTAATAAATATATAATTTTATTATACCATATAATAAAAATTATTCTATATTAATTATTACAATAAATTATTCCATATTTTATATTCTAGTGATAATAAAGATTATATATCTATAAATCGTAAATATATATTTTACAATATAATATGCACTAAAATTCCTTGTTGAAGATAATTACCATATTTAAAGTCGAAAAAGGTTCATAATATGCCAAAATTTATAGAAAGTCTAAGGTGATTAATAACCCAGATTAATGTAAATAATCAAATGTAATTGTCGCTAATGACCTCGTAATTAAAGTAACATCAATCATTAATAAAATGAAAGTACCGTATGCCATTACAAATTGCAAAGACCATCATTTATAATATACTTCTAGTATGTTATAATTTTTTGTTTTTGTTTATGATTGTCCAATGAATCTTCTTTTTCTCCTTTTTCTCCTTTTTCAATCTATTTAAGAATAATCGTGATATATCTTTGTTCTCTAACACTAATATCTTCTTTCTAATTCTTCCGAGAATTTTACGCAGTTTACATGTCTTTTACATCTCTTGTTATTTATCAAAATTGATAAATGACAAATTGATAAATGACTACGAACTATCGTCTTTTTACAGAATACAGACTCTGTAAGCTATAACTGGATCGTGTTACTCCTTAACATCAGTGAGGTATTGGCAGACTTCATCCTGGTACTGCTTAACTGCCACTTTTATTCAACTTTGTATCCGAGGGTGCACAGCTGTTTCCACATAGAGACAATCGACGACGTAGGAAACAATGATGAAATCGAGATGCGTGACATGGTCCAGCAGTGGGTCGCCCGACACAGCGAGATGCCGGGTATTCAACCGCCTTGCTTGGAACGTATATATTATCAACAAATAAAGGACGCGAAATATAGCACACTCTTCAACAACAAAACAAGATAAATATAATTAAAGTAAGTACAGGCGAAAATACTGCGGATATTTTTACGAAGGCACTGTGTAGAGAGAAATTTGAAAGGTTTAGGTCATGGATGAATGTAAACTAAGAGGAATGTAAATAAAGTAATAAGGTTTAAAGGTTCTATTAAGTAATTCGACAAATCATGTAAATCCGATAAGCAGACGTTAAGAAGCATCTGGAAGAGTCGGTTGACAACAAGCGAGCGTGCGAGTAGGTTTACGAGGTCTTCAGAGTATAACATATGTGTATAACTGTTGTGTGTTGAATAAAGTGAACTATTTGAATTTCCGAATCCCTTCTATATCTTTACACTAAGTTATTAAATTCATAGTTTAATAAACAGGATATACACAAGGCACTTGTTCAGTTCAGCCTCACAATCTTCAATTTTGATGCACAAAGGAAATATTAATTGTTCATAAAGTACGACCTGCACTCTTTCTGGCAAACTATTGCCTATATAAAAATTACATTAAATTTGGAATAATATTGCTTTGCGTAGGTTCTGATAATAAAACAATTGAACTATTTTTAACTGGCATTTGATATATCTATATCAACTGTTTCTTCTTTCAGCAATGCCCGTTTGTCTTCTTTACTAGTAGCTTGTCGTTTACCACCAACTTTACGTTTACCTCTATTGAGTACACCATTTTCTTCTTCACCCATCATACGCAAAATTTGCGTTTGATCAGAACTTTCTATCGGTGCGATCGAAATATCAAGAACAACACTTTCAGCTGACGGTGCTTCTTCTACAGCAGTATAGAGCATTGCCTTCATTTCCTATTAACCCAAAGAGGTCATTTTAATTAATAGTGCTCTGATCTTTCATTGTACAGAGTGTCTCAGAATAAGTAGGAAATATTTTGGGAGTGGCTTCTGTATACCTAAACCATAAAAAGTTCATATGAGGATATGTCCTATTTGACTTTCTTTTCAAATTATAACGGTTTTTCTTTTGCAATTTATATTTCTTTCCGTAGACAAGTATTGTGTTTCTCAAGTTTCCAGCAAATACAGACTACATCTGGATATTTAAACATGGTAAGACAGTCATTGGTAAGATATCTGCAAGCTTGCATTGGAATATAAAAATACCATCTCAAATACCTTTTATGAAAAGCAGTATATAATGTAGTATACAAAATAAAAGAATAAAAATTAAATCCACTATAACTCGAAAACAAACTCAAGTAAGATATATTTATATAAAGTCTTTCTATTGTTTATATATGCAGAAGCTACTCCTAAAATATTTCCTACTTATTCTGAAACACCCTGTGTATCTCCATTAGCATAGAAATAAATTTTTAACAAAGACAATTAAAATATAAATATTTTAATTTCCAAGGCTATTTTATTTTACCTCATAGCTTATGTATTGCTTACGCCATTCAGGCGTAATGTGAACAGACAGATGTTCTGCAAACTTCATCTTGCTTCAATTGATGCAATAATCTGCAATAAACAAATTCGTTTAAATTATTGCTAAAGCGATATAAATATATAATATTAAAAATTTCCATAAAATAATTATGTATATAATAAAGCATACATAAAAGAATGAGATATATAAGTGAAGTACAAAGTGAGAAAATCATATATTATAATTGAAGAAACTTTTTTATTTCTATAGTCTATATATCTTCATAAACAACATTTACTCGATGTATTAATTTATTATTACGAACAGCGTATACCAAAAAAATAACAATATAATAAAATGAGCAAAGTGAAATATTATGATAATATAATTGCAAAGTAGAAAATGAAAAGATGAACAATTTAATCAAATGTTTCGTTTCACGCTCGTCTTTAAGGAATTAAACCACGAAAGAGGTCACATACACATATAATGCACTTAAAACCTTTGTCGGCAGTACTAAATCAATATTTTCTGAATTCGTTTACTTCATGATAAATTATTATTACTTACATATTGTAAAGATATAGGAGGGATTCGGAAATTCAAATAATTCACTTTATTTCACACACAACAGTTATACACATATATTATACTCCGAAGACCTCGTAAATCCACTCGCACGCACCCTTCTTGTCAACCGACTCTTCCAGATGCTTCTAAACGACTGCCAATCGTCCTTTGCCTCAACTCAGGCCTGGACATGCCCTGACGCTTGAAAACACACACATTCGCATGTACAGTGTAACTGTATCATCTTCCTGACGCATATATATGGATGTCTTTATTCTTACTTCTTATGTTTAACTGTCAAGCTTTACACGACACATAGCACCATTGTTTCTTCATACGTACAGGCGATATTCATTAGACGGCTACAAGTCTTTTTATTACTTAATTTAGAACGTTTTTCGCAAATATAGATAGCTTCTAGTGTCCATCTGTTTAGTAAGGATTGACGAGAATTTTCCGATTAAATACCTTTGATAATGTCATCGCTCGAAGATTTATTTCAGTTAGATAAAATGCTTATATGTGATATGTATATAATCTATAATAGTTATATGCAGTTTATAATGTTAAGCATTCATATTTCGATTCTTACTTTACAAAAAAAGATTTTGTTTATATGTTTACGTACATATGTATACATGCATATTGAATGTAAAAAATATATCCTCATATATATATATATATTTATGTATATTGTTTTTGTACAAACGTTTTATTTTTATTTTTTTTAACCGAATTATATCCATCAAATAGTTGATTATATATAAGAAAGTAGAACTATAGCACACAAATAATTACGAACATTTTTATTTGAAGTTGGCTATGTGGATTTTTGTATTTTTTATCAGATATTGAGACAATCTTTTATTATATTATTACCCTCAGAATATTCTCTCAATTAACATTTACTTTGAATTTAATTTTTGATATAAATAAAACATTTTTTCGATCTTGTCAAGCATTTTTAAATGTTATAACAATAATAAAATTTTATTAAATATATATGTGAATTCAATCTTCTACTTTGTAAAAGATTGCAACATGCACAAATATATACTTAAATATATATAAACGGAACTATTAAATATATAAAAAATAAAATATTATAATATCATAAGATAAATAGTATAATGCGTAGAAAAATGTATAAAACATTAAAAATATAGTTTTAGTAGATTGTATGATAATTATCTTTTAAGAAGTAATTATGTGTATGTATAATCAATAATAGAAGAAGATTCTTAATGTAACTCTTTTCAAATGAAAAAAAAAAATTGGATTTTATTCATTATAACATATTTAATCTAATTAATATCCAGTACAACAAAAAGTAATACAAGACAAATAAGTGTACTTACGAGTTACGTTAACAATTAACACTACAAAGTTTACATTGATAATATTTTAACTACATGTATCATTTATTTAAAATCTAAAATGTTTTCATATATTTAGAGCCATTTTTGGTAATGTTATCTGGAACTTTTGTATCTGTCTTTTTTTCACGAACTATTTTCGTAAAATGATTTATGCACTTTTATTTGCTAACTTATACTCGTGTATATGATATACATATATATATATTTATTGTAATAAACCGTTTTATAGGGGGCGCTATACAAAAAATGCACATACTATATCAGCTATACATATAATATATATATATATATATTAGACTGCACGTACTACAAGCTGCTACAAGTCAAGTTAACAATACACATATAGTGCCTTTGCAAAGCAGCAAAATTGTTCATTACATCAAGGTTACAAATTATAATGTTTTCTCTAAATATTGTATATATTAAAACGAACTAAGTAAATTATTCAATAAGTACTATAAAGAAAAAGAAGCTCTAAACAGGAAAGAACAACTTATCATTACTATAAAATTTGTAAGTACATTCCTCTGCTTTTTATATTTATATTCTTTTAGTTTTATCATGTTGGAGAGATTGGAATTTTGTTCCAAGCATGGTTTCAAGTTAATAAATTGTAGTACTCATATATAAGAAACACGTGTAAATTTGTACAAGAATAATATTAGTGCCTATATTATAAGAACTAATTTTAAAAATATCATTTCTGTAAATAATAAATGTAAGACAACTTGTATTTTAAAAAGGTAGTATTAACTATGTTATCGTTATGTTTTAATTTATTAGAGAATAAAATTGATAAAATAATATTCGTAATATATTAATTTTTTATGTGTAATATAAATAATAAATTTAGTTTTTATTTTTTCAGAATGCATATTTTATAGTTTATCCAAACCTAGGATACTATGAACCGTTTACTACTATTATTATTCTTCGTTAATTTTATAAATAATAGTATATCATGGGAGACTTTTATGAGGGGTCGAAGCAAATATGGTAATCTAGGTGCTCCAATTTTATCTGAAGATCATGAACTTCCAAGTGCTGAATGGTTTACACAGTTTCTAGATCACTTTGATCCAACTGATGCGCGTGTTTGGCAACAGGTAATAAGAATATATTAAATATTTCTTAATTTTTATTTTATAATATAAATCTTTTTATTATTTTTTCAGAGATATTTCGTAAACGTTAGGTTGGGGTTAGGTTGGAGAGCACTATAAGAAAGGTGGTCCAGTATTTTTGATGATAAGTGGTGAAGCTGCAGCAAATGCTAAATGGATGGCAGAAGGTCAATGGATCGAATATGCTAAGCAATTTGGGGCGCTATGTTTTCAAGTGGAACACCGCTTTTATGGACAAAGTCATCCTACTTCGTATGTAACATTGTTTATAAAATATATAATTGATACATTTTAAGTTATAATGTTACGTTTTTGTTATCTGCAGGGATCTCGGCGTGAAAAATTTAATGTATCTTTCATCGCAACAGGCACTTGCAGATTTGGCTTACTTTATAGAATTCATGAATATTAATTACAAGTTACCAGCTGGTACTAAATGGATTGCATTTGGAGGATCATATGCTGGATCATTAGCTGCTTGGTTGCGTAATAAATATCCTCATTTAGTACACGGGGCTGTTTCTGCTAGTGGTCCTTTATTAGCAGAAATTGATTTTCAGGGTAAATATAAGATACACTTAAATATAAAAAATATTTTATTTAAAACAGAAGTGTTTTATATTAATAATTATACTTTATAGAATACTTTGTTGTTGTTGAAAATGCCCTCAAAGAATATTCTGAAGCATGTGTAAATGCAATACTAGAAGCAAACAAACAATTTCATATAATGTTACATCGTCCTATCGGTCAACAAGGAATAGCTAAAAAATTTATGTAAGTAAAAGTAAAATTCTTCATTTACAAATCAAATATATCATTATTGAAAAATTATTTTTACTTATAGTTTATGTGATCCAATCAACGAACATACCAAACGTAATGATATTTCGAATTTGTATGAAACAATAGCAAGCATCTTTGCTGGTATTGTACAGTACAATAAAGACAATCGTAATAATTCCGCAATGGCTAATTTAACTATCGATAGTGCCTGCGACATATTAACGAACGAAACATTGGGTATTGCTATTGACAGACTTGCAATTTTGAGCACTAAAATATTACAGGCATCAGAAAAAAAGTGTTTGGATTATATGTATAATAAAATGATTCATAAACTTCGGAACATAACATGGGCTAGCGAAGAAGCAGAAGGGGGTAATGTATTTTTTTACTTATACTATTGCTGTTTTAATTTTTATTTATTGTATTTTAAAATATATTTCTTGTAGGACGTCAATGGACGTACCAAACGTGTACAGAATTTGGATTCTTTCAAACTTCGACAGCACGCCCAAAATTATTTAGTGAAACTTTCCCAGTAGATTTCTTTGTGCAACAATGCATTGATATATTTGGCCCAAGGTTTATTTAAAATTACGATAAATACATTTCTCAATTATGATAAATCATTAGCTATAAAATTATAACATTTCCGTATTCTAACAGGTACAATATTCATTTGCTGAATTCGGCAGTGAATAGAACAAATATTCTGTATGGAGGATTAGATTTAAAGACTACAAATGTAGTATTTGTACATGGATCAATTGATCCTTGGCATGTTTTGGGAATTACAAAATCAGCAAATCCGCAAATACCTGTCATTTATATTGATGGTGTGTACATATTAATTGAAATTTTTCATTTTTCGTGTAATACAAAAAATTTATTTATTATTATGACCATAGGTACTGCTCATTGTGCCAACATGTATCCTCCTTCCAAAAATGATCCACTTCAGTTGAAAGCTGCCAGAGTTGAGGTTGGACATTTAATAGATGAATGGCTGCATAATTAAATATGATATTTTTAACGCTGTGTGTGCTACATTTAACTACTTTATGATAAGTAGTTTTTTATTTTTTTAAACAAAAATGATGTATTAAAAGAATTAAATTTATCTTATTAACTTTTTGAACAATTTGTATTTTCCTTTATGAACTTCTGTGAAACAATTATGATACATAAATATTTTTAGTTGAAACAATTCGTGCATAACTAAGACTAAAACTAACTATGTACGTACATAACAAGTTACTGAAGATACACGAGTGTTCACCATTCTGTGTTTATGTTTAAACAACTAGAATGCATGTATAGATACAATTAAACAAGTTTGCCCATAATGGCACTATTACAATTTTTTGTAGATTACTGAAGTATTAAATAAATACATGTACAAACTTACTACGAATATCTTACGTCAGTCAATGAATAAATACATATCTATTAATTATATATGTTTTATTCTTGACAAGCATGAGAAAAGATGTTCAACTGGTTAAAATAATACTAAACACAAATAATTTATTAAGGTGTTTTAAAATCTGCAAAAACAGATCCGACATGAATTTGAATAAGTGCAAAGTGTCTTAAAATGAGCACCATAACTAAATGAATTTTGATTCTGATATGTATAGCGTCGGCCTTTCCTTAACGGTACCATCTTCGAATATCGTTTCGTTATGAGTTTGTTCGATTCCTTTAAGGCGAGGCCAAGGTGCCCATTACAGATATTGATCAACCGAGTATGCGTATGATTTTCATAAAATATTGTCAATCCTATTATAATCGAACATTCTTATAATAGTTTGTATCGAATTCGTTTAAAAATTATTAGAATTCGTTTGATCAGTAATTATACATATACATATATTACTTTCTCATTTTTTTGGCATATCCTTCGATCAACTCGTGATCCTCCTACATTCACAACTTTCATCTTTGACTTACGCTACTGCAGTATACGGTATTTACATTACGTAACAAGGTAGTCGAAAATAATTTACTGTATAACAGAACAATAAATGTAGGATGAATTAGTTTTTCTATCTATGAATCACGCTTAAAAATTCTCCTACGCAACGTTTGAATTGTTCACCATGTTCTTTTAAGTTTCCATTTTAAATGGAGTTACAAATTATTTCATAAATGATATAGCAGAATACATGGATGGATGGTGATTTAATGCTAAAAAGAAGATGAAATATAAGAAAATTTATCCACATGAAACTTTATTTCTAAAAAAAATGATTTTAAATATTTGTCAAACGTTTGTTATGATATATATGCATTTGGTAATATTTTATTTTACTAATTTCTTCGTCAAATGACTACAAAATATTGTTCTAAGAATATTAGATATACATATACATATTTCTTGAAAAAATTTGGGACAAAGATTTATAATTCATGTTAAATATACATTCTTCTAAGTAAACTTTGAATTGTAAATGGAAAACAATATACATTTTTGATATTCTAACTTAGAATTAGCTGAATTACTAGAAACAGTTAGTTGAATTTTAAACACAAGATTTTATACATGTTTCAAAATGTATATGTGTAATTTAGATCTAGAATATTATAGAAAATGTCAACGATCCACCTCAAAAGATTTTGAGATAGATGTGCTTTTCTATAAAAAATAAAGTTATTTAGAAATTAAAATTGAAATTAAAGCAATGTATGAATTCATCAATTTTTTTCTTAAAGAATCAGATCAATATATAAAATTCACATACTACTGTATTGAAGAAATAAAAAAGAGATGTTCTTATATATAAAAATACACATACACAAGAAGTATTTCACTTATGTAAACAAATTTGTCTGTACAAATATTTTTAAATCCAAATATTACCAAATAAACATTCAATTAATTATATCTTTCACATTCAACAAATAATCAAAAATACATTTGCTGAAATTAAAACTCTATATTGAAAGAAATTTACCTTACATTTTGTACGTATTTCCTAACATAAAGTCACCATCTTCCAGTGCGTCACCATTTATAAAATATGCATACAGCATAAAAAATACAACTTGCTCGTGATCTAATCGCGACTCGTCACAATAATCGATTCACCGAAAATCTCAAAAAAATAAGCGGTTCTAGGTAACCGATTTTATGTTTAGTATCTGTGATGAGACTGAGACTGCCTCCACTCGGGCGTAGAGTTACCGTGGTGATGATGATGATGATGATGATGGCGTTTCTTGTCAGAAATGCTGGCGTGCTTGTTAGACGGGTACGTGGCTACATCGCTCACAACTAATTCTGAACCATCTCTCTCGGTGTTGTTGCCACGGTAATTTTCTCGGTATCCTGGTTCATCCAGGGTCTCCTTGCGACGAAGAGGAGGATGATTGGTCTTATGACCGGCCGTCTCATGCAGATTTTCCCAAGCTTGACGGTAATATCGATTCAGTCCTCCTCGACTCTTAGAGGAACTGCTTCCAAAGCTGGCCACGGTATTGCAATCTGGAGATGCACGGTGTCGGTAATGCTTGCTGCTTCTACCGCGATTTCTGTGTGAATAGTTTAACAAATATTTATTATTATTTCAACTTCGAGACCTTTATGCATAATGATTTACTGGTAATATCTGTAGGTTGACAAAATGATAAGTTGTACAATTTTTCTATTTTATATAGAACATTAGTCGAATAAGACTATTGAATGGTAATTTGTTAAATTGATGTACAGAAGTAGTTTTCTAGAAAACTAATGTATAGAAGGTAACTTATAATTTGTAATATGTAAAATTTCACTAATAACATTAGTTGTATTGTGCAAGAGGGGCCAAGTAATATTTTATATTACTGTTTTATTTTTCTAACTTGAAAACAATACAATATTATTGTTGTGTTTAATTTATACACCTTGGATCTAAATTTATAGCATAAATGAAGTCAGGAGAGATTCTCTAGTTCAAAATAACACGAAAATAAAAAGATAAAATTGCGTCGAAGATTTCATTTTATAGAAAATCGTGTTTGGAAACTTATCACATAGGTATTCATGTATTTGATTGATTTTCGACTGGGTAGGAGTAAGGAATTGACAGGATGTTATTCTACATACGAAAATAAATTAAATTTTTTCGACCCGAAAATATAGAATAAGATTTATTCGCTTAGAGTTTAATTTTCAAGAAAATAAAATTTGAAAGTTTGTTGAATATGCGATTTGTTGACCGAATAGGATCAAACTTTATTTTCTTCAAAAGGAAGCTTCAAACGAAAAATTTCTATTTTACATTTTTATACGTAAAATAGTCTCTTGTCGATTATTTATTCCTGTATAGCTGGGAATGAAGCAAATATATATGTACTTGAAAAGTAACACATATACATTTTTTCGAAAATAAATGCTTCGATGTAATTTTGTTATTTGTTACGGCGGGCTAGACGGTCAGTGCGACGTACCTTTCGGTCTGACCGCCGACGCCTATCTCTCGTCAAATTGACCTGCAGTAACCTAAGGAACCACCATAAACCGAATCTTTTCAACTTAATTTCGATTCATACAAATATTATTCGGTTTATGGATGGTCATTTGAACAGTCATTAGGTTTATTGCACTCTCTTGCTAATTACGGGGAAAGCAGATGTGTCCCGCAAGACCAAGGCCACCCATGAGCCAAATATGCAGGAGACTTTCTCCTCGCATTATGTTTATTAACTTCGGCTATAACCAATGGGCATCGCGGATCGTGTGAACTACGAATTCGGGTCCTTGGTTCGGTAAGGGCACACCCAAACCGATCTTTCCCCCTAAATGGCATGAGATGAGTCAGTCAAGTACAATTCTAGCCACCGAGGCAGTAACTTCAATTCACGCCAACGAGACAGTCGATTCTTGGCGTCAACATACTTCGGACGGTTCTTGCACTCATTCGGCAAGCTAGTCTAATAGTTTCACACGATATCGGGATTCATCGCGTTAACCGGTATCAATTTCAACATATTTCTATATACGTTCCAAGTGTTGTGAAAAGTGCGAAATAAATAAAAATATATAACTGGAGACTACAGTTATTTCAATATAACCACCCCTATTATCGTAACTGAAATCAGGGGATTGCCCTGCTCGCGGTGTCGATTCGTAGATCGTAACGGGAATTTACGACTCCCGTTGACGCGCCTAACGGAGACGCGTCTCCCCGCGAAAGGACGAATTAACATTATTTTTATTTTGAATTTAGAATCTCGCTGATTTCATTCGTTTTAGACCCATAGTGTATTTCTAATTAATAATTTATGATCTTCCTTCTTTCTTCTTAGGAACATATATATACAGTAAGCAAGATATATATGCGGTTTGTTGTATTATCGATTTGGCTTTCAGATATTTAGATTGTTCCTTATAGAAAATTCTTATTCAAATATTTCTGGTTTTTATTATAACACTTAAGTTGAGAAACTGAAGCCAAATCGATTGTTTCATTTTGTATTACGTATGTTTGTTTGGGAAACATAATTTAGCGAAGTGTAATTGAAGCAATTTGTAGTGAAATCATTAGCAATACCATCACCAATTTGAAGATGGAAGGAGCACCAAATAGTTAGATATAGATATATTAGGAGTTTATTATAATTTAAATCTCTTGTGATTTTTATTAAAATTATTTTACTATATATAGTGAGCCATTTTCTAGTAATCATCGCATTTTTCCTTCAGCATAGCTTATTGTACAACCAAGTTCTATATTTACAGTAACTTCCAAAATTGTTGTAACACTCTTTAAAACTGAATAACTGCTTAAAAATAGGACCGCACGGTTTGAATATTTTTGATAAGTTAGGAGGATTGGTTTACTAGATGACGTATAAAAAAAGTTCTAAAAAAATTGCAATTGGTTGGAATCGTCAAGAAAAACAGTAAGGATCGCATTTCCCAAAATTTTTTCTTGGAATTGTAATGAAACTTTAAACAACATTTCGAACATTTCTATCAGTTATACATGTACATATATGCCGAAAATTTTATTAAAATTGGTTGACGCGAAAACAAGCGACAGGCACCGAAAGACGTAAATTTCAGGCCATTTTTCACCATCTTTAAACGTTTGCAGCTCATAGCAACGTTAACCGATTTCGATGAAATTTTCAGCATGTATGTAACTGATATAAATGTCTAAAATGTATCGTTTCAATTTTCATTACAAGCTCAGACAAAGAAGTTGCGGAAAATATAATGTTTACTTTCTTTCTTGGCGATTCCGACCAGTTGTAGTTTTTTCAAAAAATTTTTTTATACTTGATCTAGTAAAATAATCTTCCTAATTTCTAAAAAAAATCCAAATCATTTGGTCCAATTTTAAAAAGGTTATTCAGTCTCAATGGGTATGGTAATTTTGAATGTCGCTGGAATTTTATACATTCAGTTTTATCGTATTCAGTCATAATTATATCATGCTATTATTTCTTATTATTTAAGCCTATAAATATCAGTTAATTAAAGTTATCTGACAATTTAACGATGCTCCACGTTTTTAACCCGAAGTAATAGAAGAGTTATATCAAATATAACAACAGGAAGTATTATTACGACCAATGAAATATCGAAATACAAATAATTAAATGAAAGTTCGAAAACAGTTGAATATGTGCATTAGTACTAAATTGTTGAAACAATTCACATGTATTGAACAGAGGGAACATAGTGGGAAATAAAATATGGAAGTACAGCGACATTTCAAGTTGAAAAGTTAAAACCTTAGAATTAGGTATTAATACACTAACAAAATATATAATCTAACTTAAATGTAACGACAAATTCTATTTAAAATTAAATTAAAAACAAAAAAGGAAACAAAAGATATATATTTCTATATTGCATAAATTGACATATAGTGGAAATATCTAGTTTGTGCAAACCTATAACATAAACCAGCAAGCAAGTAGAAACATCCAATTTGCTCAAGTCCGTATAATTGACGAATGGAGTCAATAGGTTGATCACGTGCCGGTTTATTTGATTTAAACATTAATATTATCGAATCGAAACTATCTCTTGAACGCCCTTGTTCAAAAGTGTTAGGACATCTCGTATTTTTAATAAAATGTTGGTATTTGTTATAGATCATGAATTTTCAATTACAAGCCTGTTTTAATAAAATCATTATGTATATTAGTAGTGTATAATTTCTTCACTGTACAAATACTATTTCTTGATGTCTTTATTATATATTTAATTTTTTCCAATTTTGAGCTAATATAATAACTGTTTTATGACTTTTGAGCGATGGTGTATAACGTCCCTCGACAACAAGATTTGAACGTTAAAGAGTTAATAAAAAATCAGTGCGAATATCAGTTTAGAACAACTTTTCATGCGAATTGAGTTATGTTTAACAGTCAACAAAATATTATTATATTTCTTCCGCTAATTACTCGTTTATTTGCGATTACTTCGTCTTATTAAGCTATCTAGCAATTACTTTTCCTTTATTTATTTAAATCACGAACCATTATTAATCGATGGGCAAGTTATCTTAATTCAGAGACAAATAATTTTCAGAAACTGAGCAAATTTTTTCATAGAACACTTCATCCCATCAAACTCTAAACTTCTCACTATACGTATATTCTTCCCTTAAATCGAATCTCTTTCATTAAGGATAGTGCCCAATCCTATTTAAACGATGTGCTAAGAGAACAGTACACATAGATGAAGCTACTTGGGGGGAAGAAAGTGCGTGAACGCTGCATTGACCTGTGTGCGTCCGGAAGAAGAGAAGCTTTAAAAATACGTGGTAATCGTGGTGAGCGGTGGTGAACGAGCTATCGCTATATATGGGTGCTCATTATAAACGTTGCTCGTTTACCTTGACTAGTAATCACTCGCGAGGGTGGCGCATGGCGGTTGTAGTGGTACGTGGTGATGGTTGATGTAGTGGTGGGCGGTGGTTGCGTGAAGGGTGAAGGCGATAATGGTGAACTATATATGTATATATATGGACTATATAGGAAGTAATTGTTTGATAATCTTAAAGGACAGGGTTGGAAAAGTATCCAGCGCGATGGGCCGCCGAGAGGCCGAAGGAATAAGGATGATCGGTGCCGCGGCGAGCCGTCAAGTCTTGGCGCCCCAGGTGCTGGTCGGGGAAGGGCAGCGCCAGTAGCGTATACCAACGCGAGGGCATCCCGGTGTCACCCCTTCCAAGGCCACCACTACCGCCACCCCTCAACGTACGTATATCGTGTAGGTAAATAGGTAATTAACAGCAATGAAAGGATTAGTTTGAATGTCCCATGTAGACAAGTTTGTCTAATTTTAAATTTCTAACCCTTTCGTCACGGAAAATAATCTACAATAATTTGTTCTCTTGAGAAAAAAAGAATATCGTACGCAATCTCATTAATAAATTATCTTCGACGTAATGAAAGATGCAGAGAACTTTTTAAATTATTATGCTTTTTGAAAAGAATAGATCATGTTAGTAATATCAATTTTAAAGAATTGTAATGAATATAATTAGGAACATGTATGGTTTGATTAACAAACATGGACTTTCAATTTAGAAAGTGTTAATCACCTTCGAAAGGGTCGATCATTTTGCCGTTTCTTATAATTGTATTCTCTTATAACAAAAATTTACAAAAATCTTGTTCTACATTTTCTAACGCAAAAATCATATGTACGTCTTATGTCAATTTTTTAATCAAACAAAATAATTCATGTTTTGATAAAAGATGCAATAGAACCTCTCATTTGAATTTCTGTTAAGAATTCGTGTTAAATCATTCTATAAGGTACGTAATTTTTTTATAACGCATTTTTTGCTCTTTTTCTTTCCTTTTTTTTTCAAAACCAGATTACTTTACACGAATTCAATGGTAATATAATGTTCTATATTATAATGTTATGCAGATTCGAAATTTCAATGATTTCAATGTCTATAAAAACTAACGTTTGGATTAAAACCGCATTCAAAAAGAAATTGCGATTCCTATGTTTCTAAAATGTATGAAACTAAGAGAACAAATATATTGCGTTTCCATGAATTCAAAAATTTCCAATCTTTCGAATAACAAAGATTCTACAATATTTCTTTTATCAACCAAAACCTGGAGCGTAGTTCGTTGTAAACTTTTAATCTGCATCCAAAATAATTCACAATGCACATCGTAAAAGCGTATTTTAGATATAGATGGAAATTTTCCAGAAGATATCTTGGTCTAGTAACGTTGTATTTTTTCACTTAAAATGTAATGTTTTACAGCATGCTGCATAGAAACAACATTTATAATATTACCAGTCGACAATATTAAAAACAAAAATATAATCGAAATTAAGAGGGCTCGGAGGTTATTGATTCTTACACGTTTTCTTCTGCAAAGACTGTTTACGTAACAACTCTTTGTTACACTAATTACAACACCCGGAATGAATTACAAATTACAATATTTCGAGGGAGCTACGAAACGCGAGTTTAGATAAGAAGAAAATAGGCAAGAAGACAGATGAAAGAATAAAGAAAGTTTAAACAAATGTAGAGTAAGCGATACAATATATACACGTAGGGTCAAAGAGCGAATGTATTGTATGTATATAGAAGCTATAGTTATGCATAGTCTGTCCAAGAAATAATGCCTGTTAGAGAAGTCGAAGGCAATACAATTTTTAAATTGCAGATAACAAGAGAATCAGATGATTACCAATATAACATGTTTCATGACACAAGAATCTAAAAGTCAAAATGGGAACAATGTAACATGCATCTACGCTACGTATATTTGAATATTTACGGTAATTGATAGTCAGTCAATGGTAAGGACGAGAAAACCAGTCTTTTAAATAAGTAGGTTGTCATCGAGCCATTAGAGAATTAGTAAGAAATTTCCTCCTTCTAATAGAGTAATACGATAAAAGGAAGTAGTATATGTATAAGAGTAATTTTATTAGCTTCCACCATTTATATCTTAAGATTTCTATTCATTTGAAGTGATACGAAATTTGTTTAATTCCCATAACTGATAGTATGTGAAAATATCAGGATATTTCTAATTTTAGGAAGTTTAATTTAAAGTAGAGATATTAGAAATTGAACGAAATTAAACAAATCCCAAAGATTAAAACAAATGTATTTTGCCACGAAATAAACTTTTTCAGTATCAGTATCAGTAAAAGTTTCAAATCAAGTTCTTTTTTTTTCCATTTAATTTTCCAATTAATGCAATGAAAAATATTTAAATTTCTTTCCTAATTTTGAAATTCAACGATTAGAAATTGAATGTTAATCTCTATCAAACATTCATATTTCCATTTAAACACACGCAAATTATTTCGTTTCAAAATATAGAATTGAAATTACCTATGAAATATATGAAAAATATTATTTAATTAATTTAATTAATTATCCTTACTCATAATAAAATAATCCTCAAATTGCTCCCAGCAACGAATGAGAAACGAATAAACAACGCGCTAGAAAACGAGCAAAACGTAACAAACAAATAAAAACAAAGATGAATATAATCTGACATCACAAAACAGGCGTTACTTTTGGTGCAACCAAATCACAGAAATCAAAAGAACCGACAACAACTCGATAATGCCATCATTCTACACGCGATTCGCGGATTTAGGTGAGTGATTTGCTTTTACCTGCGTATGAGTATTACAACGGTGGTGATTACAGCAGCAAGGAATACGAAACCACCGAAGACACCCAAGGCGATCACCGCGCCTAGATTTAATTTTGCTTGATGAGTGTTACTCGACTGGTCGGCGTTGTCCACCCTGAAAGGTGCAGAAGGTTCAGGAACACCAGTTCCAATGCCAGCCTGAGCATTGTCCACTCCACTGCCAGAAATTTCATTGTCCTGAGGATGATCGTTGGTGTCGTCGTTCAAAGGTGGCGACGGAGGCGGTGCTGGTCTCTGAAGACCAATATTTGGTTTCCTTGCTATGGTTTCCCGAACCGTCGCGGGTAATTCGGCGGTGCTAGCCACTCTTCGTGGTGGCACAGAGGTGGTTGTGGTTGTGGTCGTCGAGATTGTTGTGGTTCGAACTCGAGGTGGTAGGAATGTGTGTCGGGTTCTGCTGGTCGTTGGTCGCACGGTTGTTCGGGAAGACACAGTCACGGTGGTACGTGGTTCTTCTGTAATAAAGGAATTTTGGAGACGTTGATTCTCTTGTAATTCTACAGGGTGCGCCGTTAGAATTCGGACAGAATTCAATTTGTAGTTCCCACCATATTAGAATTCAGATGTTTGTGCTGATTGACTCTGAAGTTAGTTAAATATGTCAATAAGTCTTCTATAACCTCAAAATGACAGAACTCGTTAAGCAAAACCCGGAATACGATAGAAGAGCGGCGATTATAGAAAGTCTTCGCGCCGGGAGAACGCCGGTCGAAATTATAAAATTCTTTAGCTACCCAAGATCGACGGTAATTTAATTTTGTTGTGGGCAAAACCAAATTTCCAGCAAGTGTTCACGTTTTGAGCGTTGTCTCAAGTGAGGGCGACGTCATGCCTCCGCACTTCTTCCAAAAAGGCGAAAGAATCACAAAGGAGGTTTATTTGGAGGTCCTGAAGACAGTAATAAAGCCGTGGATGGAAATTACGGCTTCTGGAAGGCCGTATTTATTTCAACAAGATGGCGCACCTGCTCACACAAGTCATCTTGTTCAAAATTGGCTCTCTGACAATGTGGACATGTTTTGGTCGAAAGATTTCTGGCCTCCTAACAGTCCCGACCTAAACCCATTGGACTATTACGTGTGGGGCGTTATCGAGAGACAAACTAATAAATGCAGGCACCCCAACGTCAACTCCCTACGAGCTGCTATCGAGTCAGAATTCGCGACAATTAAACGCGACCAGTTGAAGTCAGCGTGCTCGCGCTTTAGAGCAAGAATAGAGCAGGTCATAGAGGCAGAGGGTGGTTACATAGAATAAAAGTTCTCAGCAAGGACCCTTTAAATGAGATATAACAACATTTTCATGTGTTTTTGTGTATTGACTTAAATAAACAACTTTCTGCACAAAACTTCTTTTGTCCGGATTCTAACGGCGCACCCTGTAATCATTCACATAGGTTCTGTTAAAGAAAATTTAATGATTATTATTATTATGTATTCACATAATCCCTTAGGAATATATAGATTCCCAGTTTCCAATCATATGTAAAATTTCTTTTATCCCAAGTTATCTTAGACCTCCTGTATTGGTTTAAGTGAAAAGAGCCTTTTTGTAATTCTAATTATGATATATTAGCGTATTAATATAGTTTTAAATTGATAACGAAAAAATTGAGTACATTTTTGATTGAATTTTGTAGAGTAAGAGGTCAAGAGTCCTTAAGAGGTCAATACGACAAAAGATTATTGTTTGCGATTTCAACAAAAAATTAAATGTAAATGATAATCTACATATATCGTTATTGAAATTACTGAAATTAATTATTGCAATTATTTCAACTACAGTTATTGCAGATATATTATAATACAGATTTCATACGTATTATATGTGATTTAGTTTAAAATAATATTTTAATATATAAGCATTTATATTATATTAATAGTATATGTATTATACTATTTTTATACACACACACGCACGGACACACACATATAACAGTCAGGTACAGAAGGTACACAATAGTTAAGTAGAATTTGGTTGAAAACAATACTGTTGTAAATCAGAATTCATTTTGAAATTTATATATGTATATATTAAAACAATTATGAATTACTTATTAATTCTTTGAGTTGCTACGCGCATAACAGTTATATGCATAAATGAATTTAAGTTCCAAGTATAAAATAAATATCTCATGAATTGGATTGAAAAACAACCTTTGAATATTCTCATATTATATCATTTACATTAATAAAGATTCAATAATTAATTATGAAATTAAATTATCCTCGTATTTGAAGATTGCAAACACTATCACGAAAAATGACTTGCTTCTCTTTCTAAAGAAATAATTAAATTTGTATTTATTCCATAAAAATAATTAAATCACATACCCGTACAAGTGGGTGCGACATGATCATATAAGCCAGTAGGCAAGCATAATATTTGTCGGAAGCCAGAAAGTCTATAACCCTTCTCGCAAGTGTATGTAACGATACTGCCTACGAGAAGACTTCGACTGAAGTTCGTTTTCGATGGTACTGTCTCGGTCTCGTCGACTTCATCGATTTGAATATAACTATGTGGAACAGGAGCAGGAGGATCGCACAGAATTGGCTCGCAACGTGGTGGCGGTCCGTTCTAGCGCTCATCGATATCGCATGTCAGTCTTGCACGACCTGTAATCGGAACAAATTGTTTCTTCTGCAAATTACTAATCCATTATAATTTATTAATAAGCTGTAAACAATGTCTATGTAGCGTTAAACTAAAAATGAAAAGTCTATTTATATAAGTTATACATATCCTTCTATATTATTTTTTATAAAACCGTTTTATAAAATTGTTTTATACAACATTTTGGCTTTATTACTACTATATCGGTGTTTCATTAATAAATATTGTAGCATTTAATGTCTCATAAAAATCGAAAATATTTTGTTTTAATCTCAAATTAGAAATCTTAGAGAGAAAGTATAAAAATCTGATCATAATATATTATTATAATGTATCGATGAGTATCTTGGAAAATGTACATGCGTACATATTTATATTTATATCTGCTTAAACTGAATGTACTCCATGATTTTCTTTTTACTTTTATCGCTTACGGTCGCATGAAACGCTTGTGTAGATGATTCGCAACATGGGGAGAAAAAAAGGAAAAGATTCATTGCATTACGTTATTACACTATTTATTCATTTTCATGAATAAACACTACACAGTGCAACTGACACAGGAATTTGTCAGTTGTGCAACATAAAAATTCTCATATTAAAATCATGCACGCATTCAAAGCTTATCTTCAATCAGATTTATTTCAATCTCTACCATAAATCTCTAAAAATGATAAACCAATTTAAACGATTCTAGAATCAGGAACAAAATCAAGCCGCAACGAGAGGATCAATAAACAATCAGAAAGATGATGTCATCAGGATCCAACACCAACTAATATTCTTACCAATTTCCTTCAAAATGCTCGTTGGCGAAGCGTTTCAACACAGGTATCAAACGATATTACCCACAAACGATAGCCATTTATCAATGAGAAATAATGGCTAACGCCACGATAAATTCTTACCAGTCATCTCGTATCCTTCATCGCAGGAATAAAGCACCTGACTGAGATAACTAACGGTATTGTTGATAAGTGTGTAACCTCCGTGTTTTATGTTCGCTGGATAACCGCACTCGATGCCTGAAACGAGCAGAATGTTGAATTTAACATCGATAGGACGATCGTGTATGGTTCACCGAGTGGCCTCTGTGTCTAATTCTTGCTCTCTTACTTTTGCACACCGGTGGAAACTCGTTGTAGAAGCCAGTATCGAGGCATGTACGAGTCGACGGTCCTATAAGAAGGCTGCCGGCGTTACAAGTGTAATCCACCGTCGCGCCAACTTCATATGCGCTTCCGGAATTCCGATCTGTTGTTGTGGTCACCGTCATCGTGGAATTCGGAGGCTGTTCTGGTCGACCACACGCTCGTGGTTCTAAGAGCAAACAAAGAATTCCTTGGTTTTACTTGTTGTCTCACATTGTTTGACCAAGTATGGAATAGTATCTATCTAATATAGAATAGAGACATTTGTAAAAATCCGATAAATAAATTGTACGAATCGAATCTGACAGGTGACTTATCTGTGAAACGTCATGAGGCTCTCTCACTGCCTCACTTGGCACCGTTTATTTTTCCAATAACTTCTCTCGCGATACTCTGACGGAGAAAAATAGCGCGGACATTGTGCACATGACGAACGTATTGGTCGAGAGTTTGATACTTGGGTATGTAATTTTTTAAAAATTTTATAAGCAAAGTAGCTTCTTAATTAATAAGGAGAATAATTAATAAAAAGAATACTCTTTGTTTGTTTTCCATGAAAATATTGTACCTGATGTTAAGCTTCCAGTAGTTGAGTACCTGTTTCTTATTAGATATAATTTATGCGTTTTTAAATGTTAGTTCAATACTGAAGATTGCTCGTAACGTTAGGAATATGGGACTGCTCTTAAATTGAGTGTAAATGTATGATTGAATACCTACAAAAATCTTGTATTTTATGTGACTGATTTTATATGAGTAACGTTTAAAAAACAAGATGATATTCCATACATTTGCTTACTTTTCTCTATCTTTTTCTATCTATCTTTTTCAGAAGAGAGAGATAAGAACTTCATTTTTTATACATAAGCTTTTCAGCAACCATATTGATCAATTCCATAAATTCTAAAATACAACAAGTTGATGATGATATAAACATTATTTTTTAAATCTACTATCACAGAATTTACTATCATTAGTGTCATCATTTTGCGATAAATGAACTGATGGAAGGAAATCATTCGTGTCTTGAGAGTTGAACGTTAATCGTGTACTTGTGTAATGAAATTACGAAATGAACAATAAGCCAAGTTGTTCAGTTTAGCTTTTGAGAGGCTCGCATAATATTTTTCACCCTTTATTTAATATCTTTCTATTCTTTACGCGTTGCTAAAAAAAAGTAAACGGATTGACTATATTATCGCACCAATCAAGTAAATAAAAGCGGAGAAGTTCTATAAACCTAATATATCAACATGCTATTCGTACGATATCATGATGTATTCTAAAAATTGATCTTGAATGGTAATTAAAAAACAATGTACAAACACAAGAAGCGAATATAAAAGACAAAGTGATATGAGAAAAGGTCCTCTAATTGTTTTGTGCAATGTGTCATCATGTACGTATTAAGATATCTATGAAGAATTAAGTATATATATATATATATTTCTATAGTAATGAAGATGACATTTATATAGATGACATTCGATAGTAATTCGATATTAATGAGAAAATACTTGTTACTCACGGTGTTGACAGATGAAATTTAATCGAGCTGTGCAAGGAGTATCAGACCAAAGCCATCCTCTACTACCATCATATCGGGCGCAGTCTTCTTCGCTGCCTTGAGGTAGACTCCAGAAAGAAACAGAAACTTCGTCGCCGCTTCCTGTCCACCTCCAAACCGTACGATCCTTTTGATCTCTTACTGCACCCATCCAATATTGACTCGAAGTATCACTCCTTAATAAAGATAAGGTATATCTTTTTAGAAATGCTTGTTGAAAACACACTTATTACACAATGAACATTGAACATTTTTTCGTTTATGATAATAACTCTCTTTATGGTAATTTACCTTTCGCTTAAACTATTTCTATAATAATTTATTAAATTATCTATGTATCAGAATCTAAGATTCTAATCTAATTATTTGTATTTGTTATTGCTCGTATTTAACTGCTACATATTGATTAAAATTTATTTAATATTTTACAAGAGATGTATTTTTGAATTCTGTATAAAAGAAGAAGAATAGAAACGAAAGTTTTCACTCTAATATTATTTGTATTTATGAGTACAAGTTATCCTATTTTTATACTCGCCACTGTAAACAATTTACGTCAGAAGGTAGGTTTAGTTTATTTCATGGTAGTAATAGAAGTAATTTCAAATTACAAGGTACAAATGGTACAATAGGAAAATTGACTTGTTTTGAAGCTAAAGTGTTTATTTTAAAATTTTATTACTACCGTATAGAATAATATCTGTACCTTTCCTGTAGCATTTTTATTAACTATTAAATATGAAAATAACAGTTTGATGAAAGTTGCTATTAGTATTAGATATAATAAATTGTCTATTGTAACGAACTAGATAGATCAGTCTGATTTTGATTAAATTGAACTAGTTATATGTTACAGAAAAGAGTTGAAAGTAGATAGCGAAGCGTAGAGGTGGACAATTAATGAATTCGGTACCTGTGCCTCCTCCATAGTTCCCACGAAATAAACCCTTGTAACGCAGGATTACTTTCATCCACTAAAGTACCACCTTGTGCACGACAGAATGCCAATGCTTCTCGGAATATCATCGGTTGGCGATTGTAGAATATGTAACATTTTCCATTGTAGGTTGCTGTCGAACCTGGTGGCTGATCTCTAAATTGTGGACACCTCTCGATGGGAAGAGCCTATATAAAAAAGTAATCACGTTTCTTTAAATTATAAAAAGGAAAAACCTTACATAAAGAAGAATATACACATAAGAAAAGAATAATCGGTGTAAAAGTCAGTATAAAAACCCTAAAACTCAAGTTTTTCTAATAACCCTGGTACATTTTAATTAGTAGAAAGTGTTAAAATACTGATTATATCTACAAAATGAATTACATTATCAAAATATATATAAGAAATGATAAATAAGGTATATATAAAGAGTCTTTTGAAATGTGATATTTTTTAAAACTTGATTATCCATTTTTAACAATTGAAATTCACATTAATTAGTCCCTTCTGTAGTAAACATAATTCACATTCATGGATTCAAAATTTATGAAGGTAACTAAGGGGAAGTTTCGTGAAAGTTTATATTTTTATAAACACAATTTAAAAAATTGAACTTACGTGGAGATTTGTTGCACCTGCTAAATATTATAACAAGCATTATACGTAGTTTTTGTATATCTTTTGCATATTGTATATATTGTATAGATTATATAACTTACAACAAAGCTATTTATGATACTTGGATAATTTTATTTGTTTGAAACAGGTAGAGCAAATTGATCGTACCTGATCAGTGTACACGAAGGACTCGCACAATGAAAGTTGCACTGGAACTAGTGCCGGTGTATTTGCTTCCAAGTGTACGGAAACGAAAGTTCCAGGCATAGGCGGATTACAGGGTAAAAAAAGAGGTTGCCCTTCTTCGAGGGGATCGGTGAAACGATTGCAAATTGGATTCGTTCCCAAGTCCGGCCGATTGTTTCCCACACGAACAACAATTGTTCCGGGTATACCATCACCTGCAATCAGAGAACGTGTGAAAAATTTGAACTTGATATCTTTCGAGTGATAGAAAGTGATTCAGAAATTGTATTTCTCGACAATTTAAAAGCACCGTTATTTGTGTATAATAATATCTTCAGTGAGTTATTGATATTTGATTTAATGCATACATACGTGTATAAAATCAAGTATATATATGTCGGAGATGAAAGGACACCGGGCCCCCCCGTTGGAATTATTTGGAAAAAGCCTCAATACTGTAGCATTTACGAAATAACCCAGACACAGTCATTCGAAACTTGAGACAATGAGTTTAGGCTCGAGGCGACAACCGGTCGCCGAGCGTAGCCACGGTCACGGGATGAACGTTTCACCTAACAGAGATATAAAGTAACATAGCTTTCCTTTAAAGAATTGGCAGTACAGACACTTGACAATAAGACATTCCAACAGCCCCGCAGCTCGCCACACACAGACCCCATTCTTTGGGCCAGATGATCGCCAGATGCCGATGCATCGTTTACAGTTTATGTTCAGATAACCTGAGGAACCGTTACAAATCTTAGGACTTAGTTAACTAAAGTCCTTCAGATTGACAAACAGTCTTTGTTCCATCAGCCTGTAAATCTGTCACCTATTGCGGGAAGTTACGGGAAAGCCTGATTTGGTCACGTACGACGTTGCCTGCTAGGAACTCTCTCTCTAGGGCGGCTAGCATCCTTTTCTAACCGCCAACATAGAAATTGACCAATTAACAGCAGCGCCTATTTCCCTCACCCTCCGAGTGGAGGCTTTCTTTGACGAATCCGATGATCTCGTGCCCTTAGGCACACCCCATCATAGTTTTCCTCTGCAGCGTCGTCGCGACGGAAAGTCATTCTTTTCTGGCAATCTGATTAGCTAAGAGTCAACCAAGCGTTCCTAGTATCGCGAGTAGTAAGTTGAGTCCGACTTAGACTTTGAAGCAAAGTATATTCGTTATCCCGTTGACCGTGGATTCGCTATATCGAACCTAGGGCCATTGTCATTAGCGTCCAGTTACCGCGTCCGCTCGTCAATCTTGTATCAGCCATACTTGTGTAATAAATATCTGTGCGACAACCATGAACAACCCTGGTGAAGATTCATTATACGCCCCTACCTACAACCCGACATATATAAAAGATCAAGTTTTTCATTGAAATATCAGCTTTTTCGAAAATGTAGATTAGCGGAACTTTTTTATTAATGCACTTTGCATACTTTTAGACTTATTTTATGTATTACTTTTATTGTTATTTAAGTAATTTTTTTAACATTGTTATAGAAATTGATGTATTTTTTCAGTCACTTGGGTAATAATGTTAAATTATTAATTTATTTGTATGCTCGATTATTGCTAATTAAAAGTACCTAAATTTAATATCTGTGAGTGTGGTAATCGTAATTAAATACGAATATTGTAATTACTAACGAAAGAGAAAGTGATTTGAGAAGCAAAAAATATGACGATAGCTATATATTAATATATTAGTATCCTATCAGTATTTTAATTCAATTTAAATAAAACGCCCGATTTCCTTTTCTTGTAAATATTAGTATTCCTATATTAGTATTCCATTAAAACACAGTTTTTTATTACAGTGATTTAAAATCATAAATTGGCAAAATCGTTAGATAGAGTCTAATGCCCTCAAATTGAAACTTCCATAATACGAAGAACAATTATTTCCACCGACGAGACAAATTTGCCTTTATCTAAATGTGGAAGAAAATGATCTCATGAAATTTCAAGTTTTGAAACAACTACATTGTAGTAATGCACGATACAACAAATAAAAGACTAGAATCGACAAGAACGAATATACAGAAAATAACCCTCTTTATTTCTATCGATAAACTCGATTCTACTCACAAGCTTCCATCGATCAAAGACGGAAGAAGAATACCCTGATATTAAGATAACAAAATGTGTTATATTACATTACTGAAGAGGATACTTCAGAAACAATCTAGTATAATGCAGTTCGCATCGATCTAGGCTTTCACTGGCGTCTCAAATTGCTATCCTGTCGCGGCAATTGCATTTGAACGGATAAAATCATCTGCAATAATCCGCTGCTAGGTAAGGACTACATCTTCCGACCTGGAAAACATTTCAGGTGTGACCAGATGGTCAAGTCGTCGCCGAGTTCATAGCCACCACCAACTCCAATTACATGCTTTCCACGCTTTGTCCCTTGTAATAGTCTTCGAAATGGCGACAATTTCTCGTTTACATAAAAAAGTATCCAGCCGGAGAAATTTCTCGAGTCATTCTGCGATATTAGAAATCGCGTTTCTAACGATGCATCGTTGCAGCGATAGTTTAGTGTCCGCTTCTTTGAATTTGTTTAATATATATTTATTTACATGTTTATGTGCTCATTTATTTATGTGTTAGTATAATTGGGTATTTATGAAATAATATAATTATTTTTATTTATTTATAATTATATACAATATTCTTAATATTAATAATCATTTGAATTAATTTGTATAGTATATTAAATAGCGTTGAAATTAGGGTCCTTACACACGTATGTCACTTATTTTTGAAGACGATTGCTGAATTTAGTGTGAATCAGATAAAATGTAATGTAATAAAAATAAGAAAATTTGTTCTGAAATCTTTCTCGAACTTTATGAATATAAATTTATATTTATATTATCTGCTAAATATTTTACTTGTATTTTTATTTTGTTCCTGATTTATTTGTATACAGGTTGCGACTAAAGTATTTTACAGGTGAGCAGTATCTATCTACAGCAGTAAAAATCTACAATATGGCACATTCGAAAAATACACGTCCACATACAAAAATTTACGCGAAAGTGGATTAACATTTAGAAAAATTATCTGAATAATTCATATTACATATATAATTACATATATAAATGATTGCTTGGAGAATTTTGTTTTTAAAATTTTTGGATCCTTATTCGACAATATGAGATTTAAAGGAAATTTATTCTTGTATCTTCTGGTTTTTAAGATGTTTTGCATGTTATTAATAAAAAAAATATGTATCAAACATTTTTTCGCGGACGATCTCTCATACTTTTATTAAAATAAACGGGTGCGTTAAGGTGCTGAATCCGTAAAACTGATAAAATTGTATGATAAACAGATAATTAGAAATTAATAGATAAAATAAAATATCGTTAATAAAATTTCCTATTACGTTTTCCAGAGCTAATAACTTATAGAATTTCTATAAGCATTATATACGCAGATAATAAGTTTTGGATAAGCAAAACTATAACTTAAAACTTTAATTTTAGCCTTTTAATTTATTTTCCTAACTTTCGGTTCTAAACAGTCTGTAGCAGATGTAACAAGAAGTGATTTCTAATGCAAAAGTGTAACTTTTTTTTCCAGGAAATCAAATAAATTGAACAATCAAACAAAACAGGAAATTAAAAAAATTAGATTGTTATCAAAGTGCTTTATATATATTAGAAAAAATGTTGGAACAAACGCAAAAAATTAAATAATTAAAAAGAAGACATAACGTTATAAAAACGCGGAATAAGCAGGTTTTATAATTAGAAAATTATTATTAGTATGGAGGTATCGTAAGTGAATTGATTAGTGAGTTGTGATACATAGATTAGTAGGTGATTGATACTTATACGTGATAATATTAAATTGCATACAAATCTGAATCTGCTTAAAAAATGAAAAAAGGGAAAGTCGGTGAAAAGATAATACCTGTATACCTAGAAGATCTTTCTCTCAGATCTTTCAATTAATGTTACTCAATATTTCCTTGTTTCTACGAGAAAGTGTTCTTACGTTCTCCGGTATCGTAACAAAAAATAAATTTAAATCTAATCCAAATAAGTTTCAGTCAAAACTCTTAAAAATATTTACCGCGCATGATCTATACAAGTCAAACGGTGTTACATGTATGCGTTACATGTATAAAGCGATCTCTATTTAAAATATATCTCTTTTTTAGAACAGCGAAGGAGAACACAGCATTCCATGCACGTTGCATGTGTCACACACTCAAGGAAACCATTCGCTCAGTAACCAGATAGACCGAACACCCTGCATGCCACGTCTGTTGAAACAATAACTAAAAAGGCCCTTCCAAAGGGACTAGACCCTCGGTAGAAGTACCTTCCTAACCAGCGCTAAAACAGTCCGTTGTAGCATCTCGAGTCAGTCTTTTTTCTTTTTTTTTTTTTTTATTTTATTTTGGTTATTTTACAATTTGTCCTTGCGGACATTTGGTAAAGTGTTATATCTTATTGGTGAAGAAAAAAAAAATATAAATAAAAAATAATATAGCATGTGGGCGGCTACCCCCAGCGGGGTGCCAGCTTCGTTTTTTTCTAAGTTATATCTTTTATGAGGTCTATTGGGTGTTTCCTTTTTAGTCTTCTTGCGATGTTTGTTGTGTTGCACGTTTCAACTGCCAGCTGGTTCGGGTGTGTTTCTATTCTTGTTCTGTATCTTGTTGCGAATCTGGTAATCTCCTCCTTGACCGTTGGTATTCCGAGGTCTTTCCTTATGTCCTCGTTTCTAACGTACCACGGGGCGTTTACCATTGTTCTAAGGATTTTGGCTTGGATTGTTTCTATTTTGTTTATATGGCTCATTGCTGCTGTTCCCCATAGTGGAATTCCGTAAGTCCAGATTGGCTTTATGATTATTTTGTATATTTTCAGTTTGTTTTCTGTGCTTAGTTTGGATTTTCGGCTTGTTAGCCAGTGCATTTGTCTCCTTGCTATCTGTATCTTGTCTATTATTGATTTGATGTGCTGTTTCCATGTGAAGTGTGTATCCATGTGAAGTCCAAGGTATTTGACTTGCCTTGTTTGTGTTATTTGCGTGCCGTTCAGGAAGATGTTTGGTGTTACCTGTTTTCTCAATGTGAATGTAATGTGGTTGCATTTGTTAGGGTTAGCTTTGATTTGTTTGTCCTGTAGCCACTTTTCTATTTTTGTGATGTGCTCTTGTAGTATTGTGGCTGCCGTTACAGGGTTAGTGTGCCTGACTAGCACGGCTGTGTCGTCCGCGAATGTCAGTATTTTGCTATTGGTAGTTGTTGGAATGTTGGCCGTGTATAGTGTGTATAGTATGGGTCCTAGGACGCTTCCTTGTGGAACACCTGCTTTGATGTCTTTTGCTTCGGAGTGTGCGTCCTTGATTTTTACTGTGAAGGTTCTGTTGCTTATGTATGATTTTATTATTTGGTATATTTCTTCCGGGAATTGTTTCTTGATTGTTTGTATTAGGCTTTCGTGGTTTATTTTGTCGAATGCTTTCTCTATGTCCATGAATAGGGCTGTACAATATTGTTTGTTTTCTATTGTGTGTATTATTTCGTTGACAAGCCTGTGCATTTGTTCTATGGTGGAGTGTTTATTTCTGAATCCAAATTGATGGTCTGGTATTAATTTTTCCTTCTCTATTATTGGTTTTAGTCGGGCGTATATTGCTTTTTCTAGTATTTTGGAGAGCACGGGGAGTAGTGATATTGGTCTGTAGGATGTTGCTTCATGTGGGTCTTTGCCTGGTTTGGGTAACATTATGATTTGTGCCTCCATAATGTAGGATGATATTGTATTCTTAGTATTGCATTGAATATTATTGTAATTAGCCGTATCGCTTTTGGAGGGAGGTTTTTCAATATTTTGCCATTGATTAGATCGATTCCTGGTGCTTTGTTGTTTTTTGTTTTTTCTATTATGTTTCTTATTTCTTGTGCTGTTGTTTTGGGTATGGTGTATTGCTTGTCGATTGCAGTGCTAGTGGCTATCGCGTCGTCGTCCGTATGGCTGTTCTGGTTGCTGTTATTGATGTTGTGTGGTGTAAATGTGTTGCATAGGTGGATGGAAAATTCTTCGGCTTGCTCTTCGTTGCTTCTTGCCCATGTGTTGTCTGCTTTTCTGATTGCTGGGACTGGTTTTATCGCCTTCTTTATTTTTTTTTTGTGGCTTTCCATAGTGAGTAGTTGTAGTTCTCGTGTGCAAATAGTGACTCTATGAACTTTGTGAATTCGTCGTTGTTGTGCTCTTTTATTTCGTTTTTTATTTCCTTTGCGAGTTTGTTTAGGTGTTTTTTGTTTTCTTTTGTTCTATGTTTTTGCCATTTTGCTTTCGCTTTTCTTTTATCTCTAATTTTTTCGAGGATGTCTGATGGGATTTGTTTTGTTGGTCTAGTGGTAGTTGCTGGTTTTGTGGTTGCCCGTGCTGCCTCTTGTATAGTTTTTGTAAGTGTTGTTACAGCTTGTTCGATGTGTTGGGGCGTTTTCAGTGGGATGTTGCAGTTGATTTTGCTTTCAATTATTTCTTTGAAGGTTTGCCAATTAGTGGATTTGTTGCATAGCGTCTCTGAGTTGTTGTAGAGTATTGGCTTGTTTCTGTATGTTATTATTATGGGTGTATGGTCGGAGCTAAGCTCGAGGCTGGATGCTATATTTATTTTATTTCCGTTTAATCCCTTTGTGACTGCAAAGTCGAGTAGGTCAGGGATTTTGCTCAGGTCTGTCGGCCAGTATGTCGGTCTTCCTGTGGATAATATATTGAGATTGTTTTTCCTGATGTGTTTTTCCAGGGTTCTGCCTCGAGGTGTAGTGATTCTTGATCCCCATGTTGTGTGCTTTGAGTTGTAGTCTCCTGCTGCGATAAACTTGTCGCCTAGTTGTTGGAAGTATTCTTCCCACATTTGTGCTGTAATTTTGTGTCGCGGTGGTGCATATACTGCTGACAGCTGTAGACGGTTGCTGCTAGTTTGTACGGTAACGGTAGTTGCTTGTATGTGTTCTTTACTAACTTGGCTGTGTAGGTGGTGTTTAATGTCGTTTCTTATTATCACTGCGGTTCCTCCGTGTGCTTTTCCTGAGGGGTGCTTGGTATCGTATATGGTATAGTGCGGTATTTTTGTGTAGCTTTTTGTTGTGAAATGCGTCTCTGATACGAGTAGTTTGTCTATGTTGTTGTGGTATAGGAATGCTTTGGTTTCAATGGCCCTTTGTTGTAGGCCGTTAGAGTTCCAGGCAGCTATTTTTAGTATGTCCGTTTTTACTTTTTGCTTAGCATGGTTGTTATCAGTTGTATCATAGCTGTGATTTGTAATGATTGCTGTTTGAATGCTTCGTTTAGTTCGCTTATCGTTCTTGTTAACATGTCGGTGCTTTTGATGGATTGTTTTAATAGTTCTTTTATTTCTGTAGCGTCGTTGGTGTTATTGTTGTGGTTTTGGTTGGCTACGGGTGTTACTTCCTTGGTTGCTTGTGCGTAGCTTCGACTGCCAGTGGTGTTGATATTGTTGTGGTTGTTGTTCATTACGTACTGTACTTTAATTGGTGTCTCAGCTTCTGCCCTGTCTTGTTGTGTGTGGTGGTAGTTATATGTCCTGCTTCTAAGCGGCGGAAACAATTTACGTTGGAGTATTTTTCTGGCTGGCAGCTTTTGTACCTGGCTGGATGGTTTCCGTTGCAGTTGTAGCACTTTACCTCGTTTATTTTTCCCGTATATGGGCAGTAAGTTGTCAGGTGCTTTTCTGCACATTTGACGCACACCGGGTTTCTGTTGCAGTAATTTTTTGTGTGCCCATATTGTTGGCACCGCATGCATTGATGTATGTCTTTTTTTTGTCTGGGTGGTTCAACCGTGATTATTGTGTTTAAGATTTGTTTAATGTCAAAGATTTCCTTGTTGTTTTTGTTCGGTTCTATTTCTATTAGGAACAGCGGTAGTGGTTGTTTGGTATCAAATCTTGTTATGTAGTTTATTGCCCTTACCTGGTGTCCGATTTTGGCTAGTTCGTCGCATATGTTGCTTGTGTTTGTTCTTGGGTGTAGCCCTCTGATAACTGCTTTATAGCTTTTGTCAGTTTTGAGCTGGTAGGTGTGGTACCCGGCGTTTTTTTCTTTTAGCACTTTTACCACTTTTCTGTAGGTTTCTGGGGCGTTGGTTTGCACTTTTACCTGGTCCAGTTTTAATTGTTTTATTGAGTAGTTTTCTTTGCCTGCCGTATTGTTTAGCAGTTCGAGGAGGGGGTCTATTACTTGCGCATCGATGTATATTGGTGGTGGTTTGGCGTTATGTTTTGATTTTTCAGTTGTTTCAATTGTTTCTGGTTCCTTCTCTTGTGGTAGTATGCTGAAGGGGTTTTGTAGTGGGATTTCTTGGAGCCACTGCTTACTTTCTGTTTCTGCAGCCCTCCTAGTATTTGGGTTTGTTGTAATTTTTCTTCTTTTGCTGGGTTAGATCGGGTAAGATGTAAAAATAATTTCTGTAAGTCTCACGTGTTGTTAATGGTGATAAATAAATATATACTAGATAACTGTAGACTACAGTTATTCCAACACAATCACCCCTATTATCGTAACTGAAATCAGGGGATCGCCCTGCTCGCGGTGTCGATTCGTACATCGTAACGGGAATTTACGACTCCTGTTGATGCGTCTCAAAGCGAACGCGTCTCCCCGCGACTGGACGAAAATACAATTTCCTTAAGTTAACTTATGCTGTTTATGATATTGCAAAGAAATAAATCATAATATATTCATTAATTAAACAAAGAAATGCTATTATTTGTAAGAACCTATAGTGACTGGCGAGAAATATCACAATTATAGTTTTTATTTGGAATTTATTTCACAACAAATACACAGAGCTACATGATAAACAACAGAAAAAATATATAAATTTACTAACTTTTAAATCTTACTTATTAAATATAATCATATCTATACATCGAGTAACACGACATGTATCTATATATCTATTCTATGTATCTATGTGTAACAACAACAATTGTCTAACAAATTTTCAAAGCGTTGATAATTGAAATGATAAAAACTTTCTACTTTTAATACTAGATCAACCAAATTTAGATACGTTAATGAAAGAAGAATTTTGAAAATCAATTAAGGGATATGATACATAACAATAGATACAATAGAGAACAATTGCAACATGATAGAAATTGATACAGTGTTTAACAATGTTTTAAATACATTTCATTATCGGAAATTAATTGTCCCACTGTCGGCCGGGTGCAATCAATATCAGCACAAAGTCTTCTGCCGCTGTACCGTCGATACCATTATACAAGTGTATATGGTGCTCCTCTTCTTCGCCGATAGTCGGCATTCTCATTATCGGCCGTCTGGTACGTTGTTGAAATCTCTGTTTGGGTCGAATGTAAAATTAAATACCATTATTCATTATTCCTTTAACTATCGTTAAAGAATATAAATGATAATATATGAAATGATATTCTATCTAAATTAATTTTCTTTTAAAGAAATTTTTTCTGTAAATATATGTGTATAATAAGTATATTTCCAAAACTTATATTCATTCCACATATATTTTTGTTTTTATATTTAATTATTTAAAAGATCAAAAAATACTAAATAGTTAACTGATTAACTGAATTGATTTGTAAATGACAATTCTATGTGCCTATTCTTATTCCTTGCAGTAATGAAAATACAACAATTTTGTATGTTATTTTCATTGGTCTGTTTTTAAGAAATAATAAATATAATGGTAGTATAGTAGGATAGGAGAGTTTGTGCCATTACATTATTGGTTTTGAATTTCTTCCGAAGATATAAAGCTTTAAATTGCAAAAATAATAGTAAATTATGCAGAATAAAATTTGATGAAAATTTGATGTATAGTTCTAGAAATTTCGCGATAGCTGGATCAGAGAGCATTGTAGTTTCGAAGAAGATACAAGAAAAATTTTGAAGTGACATATCTCTTAAATGAATTTCACCTCTATTAAATCTGATGGTTTAATTATATGACAATTATTTTCTCAATGAATTCAAATAAATACAATGGCCATGACAAGTATTGACACATACTCTCATTTTTAAATGAAACGTTTAAATGACATACGAGTCGTATGAAATAGCCACAGTAAGTAGGGGATTAACCATTTTCCATGGAATTTCAACAATCTTAAGAACACTTACGTATCAAATCAAGTACAAAAGGAATCTTAAGAAATAGAATTCGCTACGTTTCGCTTTCACAAATATTGAAATCTGCCAAAAAAGATTTCGAAAGAGCAATTAGGAGCGACAAGAACGGTTCAAGAATTTTTTCCGTGGTTACGCATATAATTATATATGGAAAGGGAAACGGCAGAAATCGATGTCAAAGATACTGATGGCTATTTTTACACGGCGATACTTATCTTCTAGCGTGAAGGATGACGAATGAAATACCTACTTCGTGCAATGGATGAGGGTATTGCCAGCTTCGTGATATAATAGCGGAAGTTCTACGAGATGGTCGAGCCATGGGCATCGGTTCATCGCTGGACGTCAGTTCATCGCTGGGCGTCAGATCATCGCTGGGCGTCGGTTCAGCGATGAGCGTCGATTTAAGTAAGGTCGAGCCGTAAGTAGCCGAGAAGGGTCGTGGGAGAGGATTCGGCCTCACCTGCATAAGCGGCTGCACCAAGCAAGGCGGTTGAATACCCGGCATCTCGCTGTGCTGGACCACGTCATGCATCTCGATTTCGTCATTGTTTACTACGTCGTCGATTGTCTCCATTTGGAAACAGCTGTGCACCCTCCGATGCAAAGTTACATAAAAGTGGCAGCTAAACAGTACCAGGATGAAGTCTGCCAATACCTCACTGATGCTAAGGATTAACACGAACCAGCTATAGCTTCGCCTATTAGCGCCTATTAGCAGACCACCACTGGGATCTTGGTTGTTGTTGTTCCATCGAACTATTATGTTCACAACAGGTGTACACAAGTTTCGAATGCTTTCTGCACAAAGGATTGGGATTATATATAATATATGTGTGGCAGTTTTTTTTTTTTTTTTTTTTTTTTTTTTTAGTATAACATTAGATTGATATAAATTATTTCATAACGCTGATTAGTATTTTTGCATTAAATTTCAAAATTTCAAAATTTCAAAATTTCAAAATCGTTACGTCATTTTATTGTTTTTCTTAAATTAAGTAACTTTAAATTGTAACTTTTTTCATTGATTCTTTACAGTCGCATCTATCACTATAACAACTTATTAGCCACTTAGTTGAGATCATAGAGTTTTATCATTTTTGGGAAAGATTGATCCGTTGTAAAAATTTCAGCAATTACGTTTGATTAAAAGTTTGCAAGCGTTAGAACATTTTTTGTATTAATTCAAAGGGAAAAGACAAATTCTTTATTCGACAACTTTTGTATTTCCGATTTTAATGTTTTAAGAAGTAAGCAAATGTTGCATGATAAAACATGTATCTTAGTATTATTGTTATCTTAACAAATAGATAAATTTTCCACGATGAAATATACATTCCAATATATTATTATTATACTTATATAACTCTATATACGATTTACTTTTATATATTAAAACTTAATTGAATCATATTTTAATTGTTATCATGCTAAAACACATTATAATATAAATCGATTTTAATGTTTCTCAGGTTTGATTACCTTGGTCTTCACAGTTCTACTGACGCCCTATAAGTCTCTCGGCCAGAGTTTGCAGATGTGCGCAGACGGAGTTGCCAGTTTGACAGGACTTGCTGGTATTGTTGATGCGTTGATGACGCCGCGCAACAGATTTTCCGGCTTTACCATGGCTTTCCTTGTATTCGACCTCGCTGCCTTTGGCCTTTCGTTTACATCTCTATCTGTGATCGTCGTTCGTATTTCCACAAACGTAGGGATGCCACTGGATGGTGACAAGTCTAATTCGGTACGTATTGTCTGTACTTTCACCGGTACTGTCCTTTCCTATTTCTTTTTCTCTGCTGAACACTATGTTGCACTACTGAAATGTTAATTACTATTTTTCTACGTTACTTTTGTTTTCTTTTCCTTCAGTTAAATTCTTCATTATTTAATAATCTATACAATTATTTATATAGTAAATAACAAGTATTGAAGTAACGATCAAATAAATGTTGGAGAGGACAATACGTACCGAATTAGACTTGTCACCATCCAGTGGCATCCCTACGTTTGTGGAAATACGAACGACGATCACAGATAGAGATGTAAACGAAAGGCCAAAGGCAGCGAGGTCGAATACAAGGAAAGCCATGGAAAAGCCGGAAAATCTGTTGCGCGGCGTCATCAACGCATCAACAATACCAGCAAGTCCTGTCAAACTGGCAACTCCGTCTGCGCACATCTGCAAACTCTGGCCGAGAGACTTATAAGGCGTCAGTAGAACTGTGAAGACCAAGGTAATCAAACCTGAGAAACATTAAAATCGATTTATATTATAATGTGTTTTAGCATGATAACAATTAAAATATGATTCAATTAAGTTTTAATATATAAAAGTAAATCGTATATAGAGTTATATAAGTATAATAATAATATATTGGAATGTATATTTCATCGTGGAAAATTTATCTATTTGTTAAGATAACAATAATACTAAGATACATGTTTTATCATGCAACATTTGCTTACTTCTTAAAACATTAAAATCGGAAATACAAAAGTTGTCGAATAAAGAATTTGTCTTTTCCCTTTGAATTAATACAAAAAATATTCTAACGCTTGCAAACTTTTAATCAAACGTAATTGCTGAAATTTTTACAACGGATCAATCTTTCCCAAAAATGATAAAACTCCATGATCTCAACTAAGTGGCTAATAAGTTGTTATAGTGGTAGATGCGACTGTAAAGAATCAATGAAAAAAGTTACAATTTAAAGTTACTTAATTTAAGAAAAACAATAAAATGACGTAACGATTTTGAAATTTTGAAATTTTGAAATTTTGAAATTTAATGCAAAAATACTAATCAGCGTTATGAAATAATTTATATCAATCTAATGTTATATTAAAAAAAAAAAAAAAAAAAGAAAAAAACTGCCACACATATATTATATATAATCCCAATCCTTTGTGCAGAAAGCATTCGAAACTTGTGGACACCTGTTGTGAACATAATAGTTCGATAGAACAACAACAACCGAGATCCCAGTGGTGGTCTGCTAATAGGCGCTACCTCCTTCATTGAATTTCATTTATTTCATTCTTATTTCTCTATTTTCTTCCTTTTTGCTTTATATTAATATTTTTAGCTTATCTATCTTTTCAAGGAGGATTTGCATACAATAACTTTAAAATATGCCCCCTTTACCATGTAAATGTATTAAGTTTCCTGACCTTCTCATTACATTGTCTGCAAAATACACATCTATAAAGTATTGAGTCCAATAATAGTGTGCTTTCGTTTCACCATTATTCCTGTTATCTTAATCTCCAGCACTAGAAATATTGTAGTCGCAGAATTTGTTAGTTTCGAATCATGCTTGATCCTCTGGCAGTATATTGTTATACACTGCTAGAATGTTATACCACTATACTTGGTTAATAGCTTAAAAGTATCTCTTCTTCTGTAGAACTGTATTCAAGAGTTGCAAGATTATCCTCTTCGTATTTTCCATTAAAGATTTAAGTATTCGTTGAGTAAAACTATAATTCGAGCTTAACAGTGTTAAAAGCCATTTTGAAAAGTCCACATATTAAAAAGAACCAGAAACAGAAAGGGGTTATATTCGTACTATTTATACTTAACGACGAATATAACACAATAGCGATATTGGTTTCGTTACTACAGGATATCCTACGTAAAATCGGTTATTGAAACTTTGCTCACTTAAGGAATGTTTTAGATTCTACTTCCGTATTATACAGATTTACACTTGGTAGCGTGCAGTGCAATATCGCTTTCAGATCATCGCCTTCTTGCAAACATTTTTTATGTTTTTTGGTAGTACTCGATGGATAAAAACGAAATATAACGATTTTATGTTTAGGAATCCATTGGTTCAAAAGCATGCATTGGTTGTGTATTTTTGAAGTCTGACATAACTTGCATAAAGTTTAGTTACTAGTTAGTAGTTACTAAAGTTTAGTTTAACGTGAGAAAGATTTAGGCGGTACACTGTTTTGTTTATTTAATTACATACAGTGTTTAACGTATCGTAATATTGCTTTAAGACGGTTATATTAGTAACGTTTATATTGGCAAAGTTCAATGTACACTATCGAAAGTATTTTTAATAATATCTCGGAAACTACCTTCAAAGATTTCCACTTTACTGATTTCGATGATTTCTGAATATGTTATAGAAATTAACTTTTTGTATAACTTTTGTCTATATATATAATTGCCGTTTGGCCATAGTTTCCCCAATATGCGCAAAAAGTTGTCGAGACCGCTTCAGTGAATTCTGCCTATAATTGTGCGTCTGTGACAACGTACGCGTCGGAATTAGTTGCCGGCAGCCTTATAGCGACAGGTACAATGATTCAAATGAAATCTAACTCTTATCTTTTGTTTATAGTATATTTCTACACACACAATTACACGCGCGCGCGCGCGCGCACACACACACACACACACACACACACAAAAGTAACTTATACATATCAATCGTTTAAGAGAAATAATTAAAAATAAAGAATATCTAACGAAATACTAAAGAATTATACCGGAGGCATAACTTTTACTTTGTAACAAAGTAATAAAATGCCTCAAATTTTTGTGATATAAAATTTTGCATTTTTCTGATGTTTCTTGAAACATATGTAATAAATCAGTCGTTTTGGTATTCATAGATTTTCTATATTATACTCTAACATACTTCAATACATTTTTCTATATAATTGCACACTTACTCAAAATATAGAGCTTAAAAGACAAAATTATGCTGGTGACCCAACATCTTTGTAATCGACTTTATATATGTCATCGTCACATAAAATTAAGAGGAAAGGGAGACATTCAATGGATACTTCAGTTCATACAGAAACAATTAGATGAAAAATCCCGCATTTATGCCCCTGACATGAACGGGACGATATTTTTTTCTCACTTTTTAATTATATTATCAGTTAATTTGATTTTTGTCAATGAACACTTACGCATCCTTTCGCATGCAAATCTTCCCTTATTTCTGTTTCTTTTAATATTAGTTTTCTTCAAGCTCTTACTTCGACAGTTACTTCATTCTTCTAATTGACTATAATATTTTAGGAAATTATTTGAAGAGTCTACTGATTGAAATTGATTTCTGAGCAAGTCAAGACTTTATAAATTCTTCGCCATGCTGCCACGGTAAGTCCGTTTCTTTTATCCACTCTTAATTGTAGAATGCGCTATTCCATTTAAAAAAGGTGATGAATTCCATTTATTCATTACCTTTCCTAATTATTATTTACAAATTTCAAATGCAAAAGACAAATTTCATGCTTGTTTAATTTTATATATAAATACTTCAGTATTTATATTAATTAACTAGATTCTATTGTGTTCAGTATTGTGCATGATGTTAATACTATACCAAGCGTTATAAGAACAAAATTATCTAAAATCTCAATTTTTTTATATTGCTATATATTTCTATATATCAATGTGATATGGAGCAAGGTATACCATGTTTGAAGTCATATTAACAGTTTAACCTTTTCAAAAGGAATAGATGATATTCATTATTGAAAAGGAAAGCAGTAGAAAACCATTACAATGGTATTTGATGCCGAACAGCTTGCATAATTCGTCGAATAGTTTTGATTCACATTGACGTCCTTGATCGGTTCTTATTTTCGAGGGTACGCCAAAACATGGTATTGCATCATGATAATGTCTCTGTGTATATTGTTGATTGGTTAATATGTTTTTTGAATGTTACAACGGGCGTGGATATGTGCCTGGTGACCTTACATCGCTGGCAGGGGATACATTGCCGTGCCCTGTTTCGACAATGCTTGTTTATCGACGGCCAAACGAAACGCGTCGTCACCAAATTTTGCGTGGTGCGTATCCCTGGATGGGAAAGCCCGTGTAACGATTCAAATACATTGTATCGCAGAGATTTCGGAACATACGGTCACACAGTTTCACAAGCTATATCACAGTATATTTGTACGGCTTGGTCGGTAAATTGTAAAAATTCAGTTGAAACTCATAATTCTTTATTTCAATGATACATACAAAAGATTAAGTTTTGCATGGGAACCAATAAAAGAGTCGACAGAAGAAGAAGTAGATACAATTCTATGTGAAAACCATAACGAAACTATAGGACACCTGGGAGTACAAAAAACTTATCAAAGAATTGAAGAAAAATAGAAAATACCAGGATTAATGGAAAGGGTAGAGACTTGTATCAAAAATTGCGATGCATGTCAGAAGGAAAAGCTAACGCGAATTGGACTCAAGGAAATGCCAGTCATTTCAGATACACCTTTGCAAACAAACGATAAAATAGCAACGTTTAATATTTGTGTAAACAGTGCATTTCTCATATCTCATTCCGATTTGCCCCAATTTGCTACATTTCACGCAGAGATGCTTTGAGAGGACCGAACCTTTATTTGCTATAATAGTCTTTTCTGATTTATTTTACATTTGCGTCTTAACGTGCTGTGTAATCTGTAATTTGCAATACAAATATATACCGGGATATTTGACCATTTTCTTATGCGGAACGGATAGGGGCTATTGCCGGTGATAAGAAATCAGCGAGAATGTACGGAACTTTCAGTTACCACAGCAAACCATAATTCGATCGAAAATTTCCTGTAGCTTGGAATTAATTTTGGATGAATACATTCCCGTCGCGTAAATGAGGAGGCCATTGGCAAATACTAACGCGCATAGGTTAAAGTCGCTATTCAGATGGAAGAGGCTCGAAGCACGACTAAAATACAAATTGAACAGGATGGAGGTGTTGAACGTTCCCTGTTGCAGACCGTTATTCACTCCGAAGACGATATTCGAGCTTGACATCCAATGAGACACATTTCGAAGATTGTGGACCAAATCACCTGAACTGCATGTTTAAAGAAACCGTATCGTATCAGCTTTTATAGCAAACCGCTCGATCGAAACATGTCAAAATCCCTTTCCAGGACTATGAGTAGAGTTTTGCTACCAGCAGACGCCTGTCACGAATTTTATTATGGCGTGGACCTTACTGTATTTGACCCGGAAGCCAAATTGCTGATCGAGAGGAATGGCAGCCTCTTTACAATGAAACGGTATGAGTCTCTGTATCACACTCTCAAAGACTTTACTAATGAATACTCTGCAAACAGCTAACTCATTGATCTGTACCTGGCTGGATTTGGTTTGTTGGTTTGTTCTTATCCTTCCCCAGCAAGGGAACTACTTTCCCCATCTTCCATATCTTAGAAAAGTATGCTGGTATCAGAGATCATTGAGCATCAAGGAGAAGAAGAATGTGCATCTTTGCGGGAGCTATAGCTATATTGGTACTGCGTTGAAGATATCGAAGCCTGATAACCTATCCCATTCAGCAACTTAAATTGAATCGTTAACGAATCTACCGATGTGAAATAATTCTCTGAGACATCGGAGCCGGAGCGGTTACTAGCCCTGTTTTCTCAGGTGAAGGTACAGACCCTGTTCCAGCGGCTCAACGAAAATCTGCATTTTCAAAATTATGAAATTTGGGAATCTGAGAAGATCATCATACACATTTCGGCGCACACTTCCAAAATTTGTCCCCAGTAGTCTTGTGGGATTCACGAAACTTTTCGCGCGGTAGAAAGGAGACCGGATAAAGAATGCTTCGCTATATACAAATAACAAATGCTGTTGGAACGAGTGATAAAAGTTTAACAAGTTTGAAGTGATGAAATAGCACGCAAGCACAATACTAATTAAAGACCTGTACAAAGAACAGTTTATAACTTGAAAGGAAGAAACGACACAAGATCGTGAATAACAGAAGCACGTGTTGCGTAGACGTTTATTCTTATTCTTGGCATGTCATCGCGTTACTAGTAAATTCTGGGAAGCCGGCGGTACCGGAGACGTCACGAAGTGGACTTATTTGTCGACTTGGTACCAGTAACGATGTATCTTCTGTTCTGTCATACGAGGAGGTTATTCAACTATGGAAGACGGTGAGAATCGTCCGAAGAAAATTTGAGGGCGCCGATCAAGAGGTATAGCATTCGTCTTACTTGCGGAAACGTGGTTTTGGAATCTTTAATTCTCTGAGTGCAGAGAACTCGGGATCTATCAGAGGCCTTACTAATAAGCATTTTTATGGCTCTATATCCCTTGCCGTGTTCGATGACCGATGGGATAGAGTAACATAGAGTACCGAAGATCTTCTTCAGCCGATTTAAGGTGCGGAAGATTCGGTGTTTGTCTTGTAGCAATTTTAAAGATTATTATTATTTATGGTCTGGAGGACGATCTCTATGTTGTTACTGTTGTCTCAGTGGTCTTATCCCCGTGGACAAAGATATCAAATTCTGACAGTTCGATGCATTGGCATTTTATTTTCAATATTTACAACATTTTTTAATACTCGAATAACATTCTTCCTCGTTTCATAAACATATTGTATCGGTTCTTTTGAACACTCACTTCGATCGTTTTCACTTTTCGGTTCTGGAAACACTCCACACTACACGCGACAAACAAACTCACGTCAGACATCTGCTGGGCACTAAACGCAAAACAACGAGTAGCCGCCTGCTTAATAGATCTCGAAAAAGCCTTCGACACAGTCTGGATCACAGGCCTCATTTATAAATTAATAAAAAAAAACTTCCCGAGATACTTAATCAAAATAATATGGGACATGATTACAAACAGAACATTCCTAATGACCGAGGGTTCCCATACATCGAACAAAGAATTCACCATAAAAAACGGACTCCAACAAGGAACTGTAAACTCCCCGCTACTCTTCAACATATACAACAGTGACATATTAAACCTGTTCGACATGAACAAATCTACCCACAAACGCTCCATAGCCTTCGCAGACGACCTAATCATCTACGTAACAGGCCGCAAAACTAAAACAATAAACACAGACCTCCAAGTATTCGACAAAATCAATGATTACTACCACACATGGAAACTAAGAATCAACGCAAACAAATGCGAAAGCATACTGTTCAAACCCAAAACCAGCGAAATCGGCCCAGCAGAAAGAAAACACTGCAAAAATTTCCAATTAAAAGAAAAGGCATCCGAAGAGTCAATCATACCGCACAAAAACTGCGTAAAGTACCTAGGCATAAACATAGATGACAAACTAAATTACAAACAACACATAGAAACCCAACTCGCCAAGGCCAATAAAGCATTCTGGAGAGCAAAAAGACTATTTTACTCGAAACATCTCAAGAGCAATGTAAAAACATTATGCTACCAAGCTCTAATTAGGCCAATTATAACATACGGTTGCCCAATCTGGTACAACATACCAGCATCGCTAATGGAGAGAATTCGCGTTTTCGAAAGAAAATGCATTAGAGCTTGCCAAAATGCGTACAGATCCGAACAGAGCGGATACAAAAAATATATAAAAAACAAAAAAATTTACGACCTAGCCAACATTCATCGCATTGACTGTCACATACTAAAACTAGCAAGAAATCATTTCGCACAAGCGTCAAAAATAAAAGAAAACAGCCTAATCTTCAGCGGCTTATACCCAAACGTACTATATTACAAAAATACAATGACAACAGGCTACATCCCCCCAGAAGCGTTCCTATACCTAGACGAAAAAAATTACCTCCAAGACCAAAACAATATCCCGATAATTTTCCACATAAAAAGAAAAATAGGGATAAAGACAATACTCTACGAGGAAAACTTAAACGGACTGACTGCAGACACCAGGTGGAGGTACAACATGGCCCTCCCCCAAAAAGACACTAAAGACAAACACAGAAGAAACACAAAAAAATATTGGTGGATTCCAAACCCATAAGAAAATATAAGTGAAAACTACCAATTCGACAAAAAAACCATTCCTACCACCGTGTAACCTAGATGTAAGTACTGTAAATATGTAAATACTATAATCATTGTAAATAATATAATTTAACACCCCCCTCCCCTTCCCTCTCATCCCCCCCCCCAAAATCCCACAACGCATAAAAGTAATACACTGAGGAGTCCTGTTTTGCGGCCAAGTTTCAGGACAAAATACAACACACACAAGAATACACAAAAATCACGCACCAATGCGACTAAAACCCAAAAAAACAAAAAGATAAACGCAAAAACCGAAAATCCACGACACATATTAGACCATGGCTACGTCGTACCGACGCGTATCGGTACTTTTGCCTAAACACACTATACTCAATTCATTGTTTATTGTGAATCTCAAAAATGTACAAAAAATCAAATATTGGCTAAATAAACTATTTAAAAGAAAAAAAAAAAAAAACTTTTCGGTTCTGGAAGTTGAGGCGATGATGTAAATTTCATGTGCGGTATAGGTACTGAAATTTGTGGATTTTGCAGGGATAAATTGTAAAATGGTTTGTGTTTAAATCTTTTTCCATCCCTTTCATATAGTGCCTGCATAAACTATGTGCATCTCAGTTATAATATATTCATGTGATAAATTCAGTTTTTTTTTTTTTTTTATATATATATATGGTTTATTTTGGTTTTTACAATTTGTCATGAAGGACATTTGGTAAAGTGTTATATCTCATTGGTAATAAAAAAAATAAAATAAAAATAAATATAGCATGTGGGTGGCTACCCTCAGCAGGGTGCCAACTTCGTGTTTTCTAAGTTATATCTTTTATGATAAATTCAGTTTGTTAAAAATAATGTGTTTGTCAAAATTTGACATACCTGACCACAGCGATAATACATGCTACCACTGCCACGGCAAAATGATGTTTTGAATACTTCTTCTTCGTAGATAGGTACATGAACATATAAATAAGGAAACAACTGTGCCCAAAATAGATCTTCTACTTCTTGGAATGTCTTAGATCCGAAAAATTCGTGAGTCCAACCTGGACCAAAAAGTGCAACAGAAAGTCCTTCGTGTCGTATTTTTTGTAAAGCCTGTAGATTATAATGGTTTAATGAAATATTAAACGATATTATATTATATGCTACAATAAAATAAGTAATATTGTAATTACATATGATGAATTAAATCCACCACCGCCAGGACAACCTCTTCCCCAAATATCAAATCCTACATAAATATCATGAATATCTCGACTGTGAGTTTTTGCTAGTGCCAAACTGTTTTTCAATTTTGATTTCGTCCAGTTATAATTCAAGTAAATGGCATCGCAGTTTAAAAAGAAATCTCTGAAATATTGTACTTAGAACATTCAATAAAATTTACAAACAGAAACAATTGTAAAAGTATAAGAGTGTAATAAGCTTACATGTTTTTACTGTTAAGCTCATTTTGCCAATTTAATTTTCCTTCATTGGTTACGCTATCGTACCATATAATTTCAGAATTTCTAATTGCTTCATGAATATTTTCTGTTAGATATTTTACAAAATAAATTAAATTATTAACTTGCTCACTTTTAATGGTATTTTCAATATTTAATAACCAGCCATCAAACTTATAAAATTTTGCAACAAGTATTAGTGCATCTGCAAATCTTCTTACTTCTTCATGAGATTCAAGTATAACATCCCAGATACCTTCTCTTTCCGTAATTACAGTACCAAGAACTTTTACACCATGATTATGTGCTGCATTAATCCATCCAAAAGGGGGCACAGTTATGAAATGATGACTAAAATACACAAAAGTGTCAATAACACTCCAGTGATAAAATAGGTAAGAATCATAAGATTCTGATCCATATATAAATCTGAAAAATCACGGGTATATTATGTATAATATATGAATTAATAAATATAGTGATTTCTATTACCTGTCTTCTAGGTAGCCACCTTTCATATCATGACAGAGCAACGTTTTCGGATGTACTTCTCTATCCAATTTCTCTAACCGCGTTCTTCCTGCGCTTATTTCTAAACCACTGTACACATAATCAGTTGATCTCGTAGTTCTCCAATTTCTGGCCATGGTTTCAAGTTACCCACGTTATCGAATAATTCTTTTAAGTTTTTGAAAGGTTGTGACTCTGTAACTTCCGTCCTCATCTCTCTGAATTATACTGTTCCACAGATCACTTTCAAATAGTTTTTAATTCATTAACTCAAACAAAGGTTTCTCTTCTTATTTTGGTTCACCGGAAACTTGTATATACATGCGAAGCAGATAGTGTTCCCATCTAACAGAACTGGCATATCAAATTACGTCTCATGATATAATACCATTATCTACCAACTGCTAATGGCAAAAAGATGTTCATTTCTCTATCAAACAAAGTATACAAAATAAAATTATGAATTTATAATGCTCCTACATCAATGTTTATATGATTGTTTCGACTTTGAAAGTAATATTCTTATTTACGCAAGTATATATTCTTTAATATTTTGCAAAAATTATACCGAAACAAACAATTTGGAATAAACATAACTAAGTAAATACTTTAACTTTTTTTTATATATAATTAAATATTTTATTTGATTTGAGTAGAATTTAACACCTAACCTTTACGTTTAAAATATTACTCTTTGTCATTCTCTCTTTCAATGTTATTTCTTCTGCTTCCGTTTTATGATATTTATGACATTTCTTAGTTCAGATATAAGTAACTTTTTCGTAATTTATAAAAAATGACACTCTTTTTAATTATCCTACACTATTAATCCATTACATGTAATTTAACTTTGTAATTTAACTTTTAGCAACTTAAAATATGTGCATGTACAGAGTAATTTTCTTCCTAAGAATAATCATTTAATATTACGATGGCGCCCGTCAGATCGCTGATTCGGTGCGGAGAACTTCGGAGAAGTTGGTGGGCCCATATCTGTCAAGACCACTCACCTCACCTTCACGTGGAGCTCCCCGTCGTCCTGCATCGTTTCCGACCGGGGTAGGGTGCGAAAGAGTGAGTGGCAAAGGAAACGAGGGCATGGCTCGTTAACATTACACACGAAGAATGATGATGATGGAGCAGAATAAAGATATTATTTACGGTGCAGGAGAGGGATACCGCAGTACCGGCGCAGTTGTGGGTGGTGAAGTGGGCCCCGGTGCGTCGTTAGCTAACGACCACGGCCGTTTGGGGGTGGACTGCCAGGCCCCCTTACGTGTTAATGCTACTGGTTCGGAAGATATAGAGATGGAGATGGATATAGAGCTAGAGATGGAGGTGGCTTCGGCAGAAGAGACCCCTCCAGGAGAAGAGAAAATGGCAGAGGCCAACAGCGAACGAAAAAAGGAAAAGAGGGTAGAGACGGAGAGGACTGTGGACAGAAGCGGAAGCAGCAGCCGAGGGGGAAAAGCACCATCGTCCCCGCCTGCGTCCAAGGCACCGGGAGTCTCTTCCTCCTCCTTCTCTCCGCCCCCAATTGACGATAGCGAGATCTTCCGAATCCCTAGGAAGGTAGGGGAAAAAGGGAAGTCTAGAGAGGGAGCACGATCTGGGGACAACTCTAGAGAGCAATCTAGATCGAGAAGAGGGTCGATGTCAGGTGCTCGGTCGGAGAACGATGAGTCGTGTGGATCAAGATCCACGATGGCCTCAGTCACATCCCGAGGAAAGAAGCGTAAGATAGTGATGGAGATAGACAGATGGTCAGGCCAGCCAGGCGCAGGGCAAAGAAGACATGAGGTTGCGGATGGAGGCGCTTGAGAGGCAGGTCAGCGGCCTCGGCCCCTCTATTCTGGGAACCTTAAGGGGAGAAGTAAGGGCAATACTCGGGGAGTTAACGCAGTCGAAACAAGCAGAGGGAATGGCCGGGAAAGCAGGCCAACTACAACAGATCCGCCAGGCGACCTACCCCCGACCTCCCCCCCCAACCTCAACCTCAGGGAATCGGGGGGACAGAGGAAACCGAATAGCAGACGGTGGTGTCCAGAAGGGCCAGAAGGAGGGCGAGAGAACCCGCACGGCTAGGAATGGGTTACAGAGCGCCTATCTCTATCACACCATCGGCGGCAGGAGCAGGAAGAACAGTAGTCCCAGCGGTGCTAACACCTCCTCTTCTCTCTGGTCGAAGGAGGAGGAGAAGAAGGAATAGAGGGAAAGGCATAAGCTACGCGCAAGTGGGGAATCGGTTGAAGTACTTGGGCCTAACCATTGATGACCAATGGTCCTTCCAGCCCCACTTTGAGAACCTCGCCCCGAAGGTGACAGCTGTGGCCAACGCCCTCTGCGGTATCACTGCGGTGGCACTCAGCGTTCCCACGACACGTCCAGTGTGGCGATACGACGAAGTTCAATGCTTTCACATATGTCTAGCGTGGTAATCAGGTGTAGGATCAGGTGTAGAATGGTTCACATACGCTTACGGGTGGTCATGTGGTCCAAAGAAATTAAATGCGAGATCATCACAAAGTTACCGAATTCAATCCAGGTATCGTTAGCACTATAGTCATAACATCTAACATAGTGTTTTCACAAACGCTCAGTGTGTTAAAACGATCCAGAGAAGTGAGAGTCGTCCAAGTACGAGATCGAGAATGGTCCATCATGTCATTACGGTCGGACTGATAATTCACAAAATGCAACTAGTACTTCGAATACTAATCATAACGTAACTGATTTCCGCTCTCCTTTAACTCTTCCTTTATCAAACGTCCGATCAGAATTTTTGCTGTCAAACTGGACCCTTGACCTATTTTGACACTTAACTAAATTGTAAACAACATCAGTTATATCGAGTCCAACATTGGGAAAACCCAATATTCTAAATACACCCGAGGACGTGTGACAGTCGGGATGGCCGTGTCGAAGATGAAAAGACAACGGGGCCCTCCATTGGAATTACTTGGAAAACCTCAATACTGTAGCATTTACGAAATAATCCAGACACAGTCATTCGAAACTTGAGACAATGAGCTTAGGCTCGAGGCGACAACCGTTCGCCGAGCGTAGCCACGGTCACGGGATGAACGTTCCACCTAACAGAGAAGTGCCAGTATTATGAGACACACGTTGTGTTGACAATCAAACCTCGAGCAGGAGCAATGTCGCAGCTACGCGGGTCAGCTTAGCAACGGCGGCTGCAGTTTTGTTGGTATCCCTGGCCAATATTCAACAAAACGAACGCGATCGTAAGGAGAGAAAAGTTTTCATCAGTCTTTTATTTTTGCGATCTCCTTGGAGAATTACACATCGTCTTTACGTGCAGTATATACCGAGCGTCACAGCGAACGTTATTTTGTGCTTCAAAATATATTCTCAGTTTAACAAAGAGTTAGCTCGTGGACCGTGGATTCGTCATATCGAACCTAAGGTCATTGTCATTAGCGTCTAGTTACCGCAGCCACTTGTCAATCTTGTACTATCTATGTCTGTGATAATAAACGCTATCTCGATTGTACAACAATGATGAACAACCCAGGCGAAGATTCGTTACACGACCCTAACACTAATCATAATAAGAACCCGACATATATATAATAATATTTGATAGAAAATAAGAAATAAATGAAAAATACGAAATAAAAAGTATAAGGAACAGATATTTTTCTTTCTAGCTATACTTCCAACATTAAAATATATATAGGGTGTTTGATTTCAAGAAATATATGCAAATTACTGAAACACTACCCACTGTATGAAAAAATGTTTAAGGCAAGAAATGAATAGTTTCGAAGGAAACATAATCTGGTATAATAATTTTCTCTGTATATGGCCATGTGCAAATCATATGATGACAAAATACGTTTTTTTTATTGAATCATATAGATTTAAATAAAGTAATTGATTCGTACCAACGTCCCCTACAAAAAGATACTAACCTATTTATGTCAAAAAGTAATTAGTTGAAGATACTTTAACTATAACAATTACGCGAAAGACACGAAAAGGTACTTTTGTTTTTACAATATCTTTGTCTTCCACATATTATATTTGACAAAAGGAACTTTGCTACTATGTCCTATACAACGATAGGTTTTTCACGCTCAAAATTGCATCCCATATGACCTGCTTCATATAAATCTATGGATGATATTCATAGCCCAGTCTTATACTTGAGATCGTCTCAAGAACAGTCTTCAGATGTCTTTTGATTTCATAACTGCGACTGAAGATTAATCTTAAGGTCGTGTCTTAAGGATTTGCTTAGTAAAGATCTTGTGAAATAAGAAAATCTCATATAACGTCAAAAGGCGCAAATAAGACCACCTTCATCCAAGTTCCCTTGATCGGGGACTTGAGGAAATCTTACTTTAAAATCGCCAATAACCGTAACCATCTTGACAAATCCAATGTTGTTAATTACACTGACTGCTGAGGAAATAGAAGCGAAAACGAATCAATGCGACGTATAGCCGGGAGCTACAGGAAAGACCAAGGCGCGTGAACAAATTGACGCGCGCTTATGGCTAACGAACAGAAAGCAGGGAATATTAGTAGCAAACTGATAACGTTCAAGTAATCGGTATATCTCGAGTGGCAAAGGTATATCATTGTGGGTGTGAGATCGCTGAGTTGGATATTAAGATTGAACAAAATGTTATATAGTAAATGACAACGTACATATTTTATAAACAGGGACGTACAATTGTTTAATGTAATGGTCGGGGGGTATCTATGTGTACTCTCTAAGTCACAAGTTAAGTAATTTCAAAGGAATATTAAACTGAGTTATTTAAGTTTCAATTCCAACGAAGCAAGAGTCTAATCCTTTTCCTTCATGCAAGCGAGAAAACGGGAATTCAAAACTAATGTAAAATAATGCCTAACATAATGCTAATGTCATGTACTATATCGTTACTGAAACTTTTATGCTTCCTGTATAGATAATTGTTTTATTACAAATATTAATAATAACTATTAATTAAATAGATATATATGTAGCAATGAGTACTATAGGTTTTATATATGAAGTATTAGATCGAACGAAATATGAAACATACACGGCATAGTACTCATTATAACATTTATAGCAAAACAATTGTCTACTCAGATTTCATTTTTTCAATTTATAAAAATATGAATTTATACAAACATCTGCACTCTACTTATCATTACTTCCACAACAACGTTCTCGCTCTAAAGTTCAGATTTTTGTATGAAACTGCGGTTAAACGTGACACCCACAATTTTCTTGCATTCTACTAAAATAGCACTTACTATAGTCTAGCTGGTAAACAAACGTGACAAACGTGTAATCGACAAAGAATCATTTACAAGGTCGTTTCTCTATTTACCCTTTTACTACGTGCATTGTTTACGACATGAAAACGCGGCACACTTACAATTACACACCAGGACTATTATTATTCTGACTGCCAGTCATTTGGCTGATCCGTTTCCCATTCTTATCCACCATTCTCCGCTCGCCTTACACTCTCCCTCGTAAGTACTTTCTACCTGCATCGATCGTGAGTGAACCGCGCATTCATACACTAATTTCCTTCTTTCTTCCTGTCAGACTGTGTGAGAAACGAGAATGCACGTGTTTCAAATATTCATGTCTCGATGAAAAATATCCATGAGACTTGACATTAATTCAGATCTATTTTCAAAAATAATATTATAATTAGTTCTTTATTGATTATTCGACAAATTACCACGATTCTGCTTACCGTCCTCTTGTTCTAACGCAATCTAATAGGATAATAGTAAACTAATAGTAAAAGGGTAAACATAGTAACACGTTATGTACATAATAATAATATAAAACAATGATACGAATTCCCTAAAAGACATATCGGTCAATTCCATACATGGAAAAGTGCGAAATAGTAACGATCTTACAAATACTACTTTCTAAATTTAATCTGAAATTTACTATTATTTGTGTCGTATTGTTGTGTCTATTTTTATGGGTGCAATACATTTAATCAAAACGCACTAGAAACTAATACCGGCGTATTGTGTAAAGTTTGTTTCAATCAATGGTAATCGTGTTCTCCCCTTTTTTATCAGGAGGGAGGCGTCCATATTTGTGTTGGTCCGCTAGGAGGGGACCATATCCCTTGTGTTCCGTTTTCCTAGTCTTGTCGCTCGAGCTGGGGCGGCGGCGGTGCCACCCCCCCCTGTTGCGCCTGGGTATCCTTTGTCGCTCCACTCTTGCTGGGTCGCGTTTCCTTTTCCTTTCTCTCTCCGCCCGCTCTTTTGCTAGCATCACTTGCTCACAGAAGGAGCGGACGGCGGTGTATTCCTGGTGCCCTCTCAACATGGCCTTCACGATCGCTTCTCGGGCTACGCTCTCGCCGATGTCGAGTTGCAAGACGTGCTGGTCTGCCCATGCCGGGCATCGCTCCCACGTGTGTTGTACCGTATCCTCCTCTTCCTCGCATTGGTGACATATGGAGGTCACCTCCCGCCGGATCCGTAGTAGGTACTCACCGAACACTCCGTGACCTGTGAGCATCTGTGTCATACGGAATGTCAGCGGTACCCCGCCTTGTTCTCTCCGTGTTTCCCAGTTGGGGAGCACGGCGCGAACAGCCCGGTGTTGCCGTGTAGTATCTTCCTCGACCAGTTGAGAGCGCCATCGCTCCCATGTCTCCCGTTTGGCTTCTTCCCGTGCACTCGACGGTGGTCTGTTGTCGGGTGGTGGCGTCGTTGCGCGCCCATCCAGGCGTGAGATCTTCCTTTTGTCGTATACCCTTCGAAGTGCGAGGGCTTGCAGCTCGAAGGGGGGGACGCGGCCAGCACGGTCGCCGTCGCGTATGACACCGTCCTGTAGCTTCTTGCTGTGCGGATGGCGGTCGTCCTTTGTAGCCTCCTTAGTAGTAGCCGGCTGCGCCGGCTCTCCATCATGTCTTCGGCCCACACTGGGGCTCCGTAGAGTACTCGGGATTTTATGACTCCCTCGTACAGTCGGCGAACGCCCATTCCCGCTCCACCCACGTTCGGCAGTAGGCCGCATAGGGCGTTAGCCGCGGCAGTCACCCTTGGGACCAGTTGTTCAATGTGCGGCTCGAAGGTCCACTGGCTGTCGATGATGAGACCCAGGTACCTCATCTGGTGTCCCACCGGCACTTCCTCTCCGTTGATATTGATGGACAGTCCGGTTGGTGGTGGTTCTCTTCGTCGCCGGTCGAAGAACCCCAGGGCTTCCGATTTGGTTGGTGACACGCTCAGTCCGAGTCTCCTGATAGCGTTCACGGTTCAAGTACACGGTCGTAAGCGGTGTTCCAGAGGATTGGGCCTAGTACTGACCCCTGCGGTACACCGCACTCGACTGGTTTCCTCGTTTCCCCATCCTTGGTGTTGTATATGATCCACCTGTCGCAGAGGTATGCCCTAATAACCCTTACGAGGTACTCCGGTATCTCGTAGTAGTTCAGGGCTTCTAAGATTCTTGCCCATGGGATGGAGTTGAAGTCATTAGTTATGTCTAGTGAGACCGCTATCGCCACTCCTTCCTGGGAGACCATATCCTCCACCTTAGAGCATACCCGTCTCACCGCGTCCACTGTCGAGCGTCCTCGGCGGAACCCGTACTGGCTGTCGTGCCACCCAGGCTCTCGTCGCTCCATATGAGCCTCTAGACGCGCTGCAATTATCCTTTCCAGGAGCTTGCCCACCTCGTCCAGCAGGCATATCGGCCTGTATGCGGACGGCGAAACTAGCGGACGACCCTCCTTTCGTAGCAGGACCAGTCTCGCTGTTCGCCATGCCCGTGGGTACATGCCGTCCTTCAGGCATCTATCAAATAGTGTCGCAGGCGGGGAGCCATTATATTTACCGTCTCTGCCCATACTCGGCCTGGGATTCCGTCCGGGCCTGGTGCCACGTCGCGGGCTGCTGTCCTCTTCGTCGCTTCTAATAGCTCTTCCTCGGTGACATGCAGCTCCTCACTCCACTCCGTTGTCGTCGTTGCCACTTCGTCGTTATCGTTGGGTGTGGTGGAGGGGAGGGACGTTTCTGGCTGCCCTGCACTGTCGCCCTGTCTGGGGAACAAGGTCCCAACGACCTTGTCCAGTAGCATCGGATCCATGTTTGTTGTTATCGGGGGAGCCGAGGTACGCAGTTTGTGCGTCACTACTTTATACGGCCGCCCCCATGGGTCAGACTCGACCGCGTCCACGAGTTCCGTCCAGGACCGCGCTTTGGCCATCTTAATCTCCCGTTGGAGGGTACGTCTTGCCTCCCTGTATTTCTCGTATGTGTGGGAGATCTCTTCCTCGTCGCGAGTTTGTCTGCGACGCTGTGCCTGTGCGAATCTTCTGCGGGCTCTGTTGCAGCTCTCTCGCAACTCCGCGATCTCTGGTGTCCACCAGTAGACTCCTTTGTTCAAATGTCCACTGCTCGGGTTGGAGCGCGGCATCGAGGCATTGCACGCCGCGTTCATGTATTTACGGAGGTCTTCCGCTTCCTCGTCGATACTACTGGTTGCGCTCGTGCATTGGGCGTCCCAGCTCCAGGCCGAGACGATGGCTGCCGCCTGTAGCATCTGTTTGTTCCTCTCCTTCAGGCGCCATCTGGGTGGCGTTGGGCCGGGGTGGTTCGTTCCTCTTCGAGGGCTGTTGGTGTCCCCCCTGTCGATGGCCAGTTCCATCCTTATGTAGAGGGGATTGTTGGATTCTGACTCTGGAGTAAGAAAATTTACTACCGCATGGAGTTTCCATGGACTTGGTTTGGCTTTTTAATTATTTCTTGGAATAACAGAGCTTCAAATTAATGATGTATCTTCTCTTGATTCATCGGTGAGTAGCGGTACTGCCTAGTATATGTTACAATTTCGTTTGTTATATAAATCGAATGGTAAATTCTTCATTCGTTATACCTTACAACTTCCGCAAGTAATAATTTCCTTTATTATTCGGAATTACAATGATGTTCCAAGAGGACAACTTTGGTAGGACAAGTATCTGTAGATACAGTAATATAATCTCAATTTGACCCACCAAAATTGTATCTGTAGATACAGTAATATAATATCTGCCATAATACATTGCCGAATATTAATTGTCATTTACTATATGCATATTATTGGGCTTTTATTAAAACGTTTCGTCAGTGGCTTGCCTGGACAAACATTGAATCTTTGAAAAGTAACTAAGCAGGAACGTTTAAATCTTTCTGATTGAAACGTTATATTTATGTAAAAATAAATTCCCTCTACGATCGATAAATAGCAAATAAAAGTAATAAACAAAAAATAAAATTGTATTTGTAAATAACAATTAATCTCGTTACATTAATACACGTTGTCTTTTGACTTGTTCAAACAACAAATAATTCGTTTCCGCTTCTTATTTAAACTGTCCGAAAATTTATTCAATAATATCCAACATTACTCTCAACCAAACAAATCCTGTTTGAAATATTCTTGAATCAATAAATAATTCGAGAATATAATTGGCTTTATAGATTAAAATGAACTATTCTCTATATACAAGAATAGTATCTCGCACATCATCATGATCCAATATACTTTTCTTCCTTAGTTTCTCTTTAGTTATTGTTGTTGGAAATACTCGCAGGACATATGGAAGCAATTATCACTTGTAGTTTATGATTCGCACGGTCAATTTTTATGAAATCCATTAGGCGAATAGAGGGTGATTAAGAACTGGAAACGATAGAAGATTTCAGATATTGTAGACATTTCCCATCATCGTCTCCGCTTATTATAAGTATTTTCGATAGGATAATTGAATTTAGCTGTGAAGCTCCTGTACTGCAATACCCGGATTTTGAAAAAACATTCACATTAATAACAGACGCAAGTAACGAAGGATTAGGAGCAATACTCTCCCAAGACGGACATCCATGCTATTACATATCCCGAACCTTGAACCCTCCTGAGAAAAACTATTCCACAACCGAAAAAGAGTTATTGGCGATAGTATGGTCGATCAAAAGACTGAGACAATATTTACTTGGTAGAAAATTTAAGATTCAAAGTGATCGTCAAGCTTTGAAATGGCTAAAAAATGTTAAGGATCCCTCATCGAGACTCATGCGATGGCGTTTGAGACTCGAGGAGTATGATTATGAAATAGAATACAAAAAGGGAAGGGAAAACACAGCTGCAGATGCTCTGTCCCGACTGTATCTTATCACCAATGACAAAGTTCAATCCGATTTAGAAAACCCGAACTATTACGACGAATGTGTCGACTGGAAAACAAACATCACCCCAGCTCCAATAACTCAAAAGACTAACAGACCACACTTTAAACAAATTACAAAGACCGAATTAGGAGACTTCAACCAACAGCACTGGTTGCATCAATTAACTAAACACTTTATTAACCAGACTGGACACTTGCATATAGGGATAAATGACAATAGCTTTAGCACACTAGAAAAAGTGAACATTCAACTCATGTTAAGGTTTCTAACGACTAGATTCCCTCAAATTAAATTGGTATTTGGACAAGATCCGCCGGTAGACTACGATAACGAACAAAAACAAACTATCATAATTTTACTATCAGTATTTTTTTATATTTATATCTTTATATCTTTTATATTTCTGTATTTATGTATTCTTAAACGTTTTCTATAATTCTATATTCAAATAAAGTATTCAAGTATAAAAAGAAGGATACGAATAGGAATGGCAACGCATGCAACAGTACGTGAATGTTACGCGTGCGCCAGATAACCAGGGGAGATTGTATAGGAATCGGGAGTTCGTTGGACAAAGAGAACGTTTTTTAGAACTACGTTATTTTAATGTAAACTATATACCAAAGAATTTCAAAAAAGAAATAAATAAAATCGGGTAACTGATTAGTTACCCGAAGAAAAATAGGAAAACATCTGCTAAAGGAAATGGCGCAATCAACCTGCGAACCCAAGGTTGCGACGATTGGCGTTAATAGTTGGGCGTTAACAGATTGGCGCTAACAGCATGACATAAACAATTTCAAATTGGAGTTCAACCGCTAACCGCGACGAGTCCACGGTGATTTTTACTCCTTTCTATACGCAGGCGGCACGTTACAAATAGAGATCTCACTCCGCTGGTCTGATGTTTTTAATTATATTTTTAATACAGCGCTTATCGCATTGAGAGCAGCATCATGGCCATTTGTAAGCATTCGTTGGTAAAGGCATGCAGTACATCATTTAAATCCGTCATAATAAAAAGGAGAACGCATGATTACATACATTTCGTAATAAAGATAATAAAAAGAGACTCACCATACCAACATAAGAGAAGATTTATAATGATTTACCTTACAGGAGAATAGGTTTATTTGAATAACACGAAATCCATGCACAAGGTTTTGGAGATCCAGAGACTTTGAAGACCCTAAAAAATTAAAGCAAGTTAGATGAATGCAAAAATTAAAATTTAAACGTGATCATGTTATAAGAGTATCGTATTGAATTATATATTTAATGTAAACAATTAAGTTAAAATGTTACAATATTTTGTCATTATTTGTTTGAATTTCATCAAATGCTTTTAAATAAGAAAATTTTGATAAAAACAAGTAACTTACAGAGTTAAAATAAAAAATTGTATTATCTTTATAGCGTAATTTATTGATAGGTTATAAATGAATTTATAGCCATAATATTCAGAATTTTGCAAAATATTCTCAAGATATATCTTCTTTCACTTGCTAAAACTTTCTAATGGATTGTTATCTAACATACATGATTAAAGCACACTCTTCTGTTAATCATTGATCGATCAAATTGATCCAGTTCTTAAAATCTTAACGAATTCCATAATCAATGTTTCACAATATATAGAAAAAAATAATTTTGAAGCGATCTGATCTATATAAAAAAAGAACATTCTCGAGTTTAACATTGCAATGTTGTAATATTTTTACATTTATAAAAGAAACGTTGACATATTTAAACAAAATAAACCATCAGCGCTTCATATATTTTGGATTATTAAAATATAATTTTGTTTGATACAATTCTTGGAGGGTCAAAAGTTTTTAAAATTAATGAAAGTGATGTGTATTATTGTACATTTAATAATAACAATAAGTATATATATAATCACTGGTTGACATCGTTATTCGATTCGCTCGGTTTATTTCCTGTTTTTTTTTACATTCGATTTTAGCACCAGCTTTTTTAAAACTCTGGCAATTAGTTAACAGAATGTGATTTAATCATGGAATAGGTCCATTTATTTTGCTTGTAATCCGAATAATTTCAATCGTTCGAGTAGTTTTGTGTTTTTCAAGTATCTCCAAAGCAGTTCAAGTACTTTTCAATTATTCAAGTTCGTCCCCTCCCCCCGTTTTTCAAGTATGTATTCATTTTCCAGAAACATTGATTCAATAATACTTGCCGCTACTGCGTTTTGATTTTTAATTGTGAATTTTTGGAGTTACCGGCACTCGATTAGTTTTTCAAGTTAAAACGTCTCTTATATTATCATCACTTTTTACACGTTATTTGCTATTAGAGTTATTTGCTATGACGTTGAGATTAAAGTGGACTTACTTTGTAAATTCTTTTGATATTAATATAACGTTTCGTTTCAATATTAAATTGTTGCAATCTATTTTGATAAATTTTACCGTCACAAGCTAACGACACAGCGGGTCCCACTTGTCCACCCACGTCTGCGCCGGTACTGGGGTATCCCTCCCCTGCACCGTAAACTTCATTATTTATATTTTCCGACATATCATAATTATCTTCATCGTCAAGGGTTTGTTTTATCGTGTGTTGGTGCCTTCTCGTCTTGGTGCCACTCACTCTTTCGCACTCTACCCCGGTCGGGACCGATGCAGGGTGACGGGAAGCCCCACGTGAAGGTGAGGTGAGTGGTCTTGACAGATATGGGCCCACCAACTTCTCCGAAGTTCTCCGCACCGGATCAGCGATCTGACGGGCACCACAGCGCCGACCAGCCGCCACCCGACTATAGGTGAACATCAGATACATCGGGGTTTCTCAGGGCATGATGCTACGCACTGAGAACCCATACCCGCCTCGTGCTCCCCATGTGAAGTGTGTATCTATGTGAAGTCCAAGGTGTTTGACTTGCCTTGTTTGTGTTATTTGCGTGCCGTTCAGGAAGATGTTAGGTGTTATCTGTTTTCTCAATGTGAATGTGATGTGGTTGCATTTGTTAGGGTTAGCTTTGACAATAGTTGACATGTACAGTGATTCACGAACATGAGTTTGGATCTTATTAAATTTACTTTATAATATAACAGTATTTGAATTTATATTTATTTTTTTAAACTCTTTTTAAACAGTTTCTAGGGGTTCAATTTCGAAAAACGCCCAAACACGTGTTCGTTTCGTGTGTGTGTGTACACATACATATACATATATATATATGTCGGAGATGAAAGGACACCGCCCCCCCCCCCCCCGTTGGAATTATTTGGAAAAGCCTCAATACTGTAGCATCTACGAAATAACCCAGACACAGTCATTCGAAACTTGAGACAATGAGTTTAGGCTCGAGGCGACAACCGGTCGCCGAGCGTAGCCACGGTCACGGGATGAACATTCCACCTAACAGAGATATAAAGTAACATAGCTTTCCTTTAAAGAATTGGCAGTACAGACACTTGACAATAAGACATTCCAACAGCCCCGCAGCTCGCCACACACAGACCCCATTCTTTGGGCCAGATGATCGCCAGATGCCGATGCATCGTTTACAGTTTATGTTCAGATAACCTGAGGAACCGTTACAAATCTTAGGACTTAGTTAACTAAAGTCCTTCAGATTGACAAACAGTCTTTATTCTATCAGCCTGTAAATCTGTCGCCTATTGCGGGAAGTTATGGGAAAGCCTGATTTGGTCACGTACGACGTTGCCTGCTAGGAACTCTCTCTCTAGGGCGGCTAGCATCCTTTTCTAACCGCCAACATAGAAATTGACCAATTAACAGCAGCGTCTATTTCCCTCACCCTCCGAGTGGAGGCTTTCTTTGACGAATCCGATGATCTCGTGCCCTTAGGCACACCCCATCATAGTTTTCCTCTGCAGCGTCGTCGCGACGGAAAGTCATTCTTTTCTGGTAACCTGATTAGCTAAGAGTCAATCAAGCGTTCCTAGTATCACGAGTAGTAAGTTGAGTCCGACTTAGACTTTGAAGCAAAGTATATTCGTTATCCCGTTGACCGTGGATTCGCTATATCGAACCTAGGGCCATTGTCATTAGCGTCCAGCTACCGCGTCCGATTGTCAATCTTGTATCAGCCATACTTGTGTAATAAATATCTGTGCGACAACCATGAACCACACTGGTGAAGATTCATTATACGCCCCTACCGTCAACCCGACATATACAGTAGCGGACAAAAGTTTAAGACGAAATGGAAGAAATAAATAATTGATTTACTTTCCATAAAAAATATAAATACGGTGTTCTACTTTTGGTATTAACTAATTGTACATTTGTTTGTACACTTAGAAAAAAAATTTCATTTTGATATTTTGCTCAATAGCTAAGTTATAAAAAAGGAACGAAATCTGTATAATATTTCGTCGGTCAAAAGTTTAAGACTATACAAAAAATATTAATTTTTGGTTAAAAAATATACACAATTTTTGTTTAAATTCAATATTTTGTTCAATATCCGTTATTTCTTATCCCTTCGGTACATCTTCTTGGCATAGAATCTATTAATTTTTTATATTAATCTACCGTAATATTATTCCAGGCTGTTTCAATCGTAGAGTAAAGTTCATTTAAATTTTTCGGTTTATAACCTTGTACTGTCTTTTTTATGATGCTTCACAAATTCTCGATTGGGTTAATGTCTGGTGATTGCGACGGCCACGGCAGCACGGTGATATTTTCTTCTTGAAAAAACTGTTTCACAACCCGAGCCGTGTGCTTCGGATCATTATCATTTTGAAAAATAAAATCATCACTCATATTGTTGCGTGCAAAAGGTAACATTGTGTTCTTGAGTATGTCCTTGTATTGAAAACGGTCCATAATTCCATTGATACGACATATCGGACCAGGGCCGCTTCGAGAAAAACACGCCCACACCATAACGTTGCCACCACCATGTTTAAGAGTTTTTAAAACGCACTGTGTTTTCAAACTTTCGCCAATTCGACGTCTAACGTACCGTATCCCGTCAGAACAGACGCGATTGAATTTCGATTCGTCAGAAAACAATACCTTTTGCCAATCTTCACTTGTCCAATGCTTATGAGCTTTAGCAAATGCAAGTCGTCTTTTTCGATTCCTAGAACTCAGCAGTGGTTTCTTTTGGGGTTTTCGTCCTCTTAAGTTAAAGTCTTCTAATCTTCTCCTAACAGTTCTAGCACTAATTTGTGTATCGTTTTCATAGTTTATCTCCGCAGCAATATTATTTGCACTACGAAAACGATCCTTTTCGCTCAATCGATGAATCCGGCGATCCATTTTCGGTGTTGTTTTCCGTGGTCTTCCGTTTTTCGGTTGATCGCAATACATGCCTGTCTTTAAACATTTATACCAAGCTTGTTTACAAGCTGTTTCTGACCTGTTCACTATATTTGCTATTTCGGTGAAGGTTTTACTTTGCTTTCGCAGCCTTACGATTTGTTCCCTTTCGTTTTCAAGTAAATTCTTTGATTTACCCATAGTCTGTTCCTACCTAAATGAATTTTAAGCAATAAAAGGTACACTAAACAATGATTTTGACATTCCAGAATCAAAATGTTCAAAAACTGTACTCGTACTCACGTTTTACACAGATCGTCTTAAACTAATGTCCACTGTTTCCAAGTGCTAGGCGGTAACTAACTGTTGTAACTCCTACATTGTTTGTATTTAACAACTGACTGTCTGAGGTTACGAAGGTCAAACATACAGCTACGTTATTCCAAAGAGACAAACCGAATAGAAGAACAATATGCGTATAAGATGTTTGTAATCCGGTTTACAAATCATCGTCTTAAACTTTTGTCCGCTACTGTACATATAACTAGTTTCGTTATTCCAGATTTATGAGAATTAACAAATTCTTCGAATGAAATTATTTTAGCTGTTTAATAAATTGTGCATCAAAAAATTGCTTGTATAAATTAAAGAACGTTTCTAGCAGCAGTATTTATTTAGTATATATATGTATATATATATATATATATATATATATACTACATATATACTATATATGTAGTTCTATTGAAATTGAGTTTGTTGGGGACCAGAAGAGTGCTGTGCTCGACAATTTCATTGAAACGCTTAAGAGATGTTCCCGAAGGAATTATGACGGGCTTTCGAGGGAACGGTGGAACTTTGTCAGGAAAAATCTGTAATCCGTTTAGAAGTCGCAATTTGAATATTATTGAATGCCTTATATTATAATATGTTTAAGCATAATAATAAATCTTAATTCTTCCCCTTTTGTTAGAATTAAATTCACATTCTGTCCGTTGGTATTAGATGCCTTAAACATTCGCCAATCGATCTTGAGAAAGGGGCGCCAAATACAACGCGATAATTAAACGAATTCACTTAAGTGAAGTTCGATTATAGTTGCCTGTAGTTTCTCGCTTCCCAATTAACTAACTAAGTTCAAATAATAACGGCAATATTCTAAACTAATACCATGGCAGAACGCAATTTGAGATTTCCAATTTGCTTTGAACATGTTGGCAACTCTGTTAAGGAAGGATACTGGCAATTGATTCCTCGGAAAAGGTGCTACATACAATTGTAATTGAACTTGGCTTGTGTAAATTCATTTAATAATTTAACTTTACTGTGCGCCCGCATATGAAATGTGTGTGTCATGCGGTACTACGCAAAACAAATAATTTGTGCGGTGAATGAATGATCCACCATAGTGTGAATAAGCTTTTATGGTAATTGCTATTACAAACTATATTGAATCCATTAATTCATATGTTCGGCAGCTGAAGGTAAGGCGTAGATACAGAACTGCTGCTCTCGGCTATTCATTATCGATTCGGTAATAATATTATAATATAACGGTTATAACGTTTCTCGTTATTAAATCGATTATTGCACGTTGCTTGAGTCTCGTTGACATCGTGTCAATATTCAACTTCCCCATAAACGGTATCTGTAATTGCGTCATGTACAGTTATTGATTTTTGGTATGGTATAGGGGAGGAATGAAGCTACAAGCTCCCGGCTTACCGGTACCATTGCATCTATTTTTGTCCTCGAGCTACGTGACGCGTGAGCGTTATTTATCAATCCATTTTCGCATACATTCTGTATCCTATATAAAACACTGAAATGTCATTAATACTCCAATGAGACACAATTATCGTGATTATATTGATCGAGACGAATGTGAAAATGTACACAGAGATTGCCAAATGTTTACACCAAATATGTAGCGTCTGTACAAATATCTGCAATTGGAAATAACTGCCAAACGATAGATGATACGGAGAAATGTAATAAGTGGAAAAAAAAATATTAAAAATAAAATTAAATAAAATAAAATAGTAATAAGAAGTGTAAAAATGTAAAATATTAAAGTTAAAAATTTTCAAAGCCAGTCGAAGGTCGTTTTGCATCTTTTAGATGGGATATCACATTTTAATTCGCATGTCATAACAGAGTAAAAAAAAAAAGAAAAATTCAAAACGCTACTGACAAATAATTTTGAATTGATGCAACGTCTCTATAGAAAAAGTATCGTTGAAACGGACAAATTTTTCAACCATTTGTTCTACTACACTTGCACGTGTATCAGTAATTCGATTCTTCCTATTTTCAAGAGCTGTTGGTCCTGTTTCGTAGACAATGCTTTTCGCGTATGGTGTCACACGCGTAGGTGTATCGAAACAAATGGTTGTTCTCCATTTTCAAACAGAGTGCTGCAGCGTTTTAACCGATATGCGAATTTCGAACGTGCAATGTAAAGTGAAAAAATAGAGAAACAAAAAACTCAGCCCTTGTGTGTTTCGACATTTCCTCTGTTGCGACGTTGCGTTAATTCAAGACCACTTGAAAACAGGGCATCGAATTCGTCCTCGGCCCTTTCATCGTACGAGAACAAAAATACGATGTTCCATTTAAAAAACGCGACGTGAAAATTTTTAACTGGAATTTTTATATTTATTATAATCCACGTAAAAAAAAGCTTAAAAAACACCTCTTCGTGTTATTTACTCTCGCGTTTGGTAGTTATTTCAAATGACAGAAATTTCTAGACACTCTGTATATTTAAAAAATAATTAATATACAGCATGAATAGTCATCTTAAACATATAATAATAAATATTTATAATGTTTTCACTGAATAGACATGTATTTTATTATAATAGGATTTCCTGCATCCTGAATTGTTTGTTAATTGTTAACTTATTATGCTTACCTAGAAAGTAGATAATCCCTTCCGCACTTTCTTTCTTTACTTCAATTAACATCCACTGTTTTGTTAATTATTCGAGAATATAATTTTAAACAAGCTGTGATGCATTCTGTACAGATTATACGAGTACGTACGTACTCTTTCAATAATTATTTATTTAATAAGTAGAATGCACGATATTCAGCCATCAAGGTATGTAGGTCAAACTTCACATACAATCAATACAGATCTTGATGTTAACAATATATCAAGTATAGAATACGTAATGCTTTGAATTTTATGGGGATTATCATGCAATAATGAATATAAGAGAAAACCAATAATTTACGTAAAAGCTACAAAATATTTAATGCAAGTACGTGTTTCGTACAGGTAATCAAAAAATATTTAAAAGATGAATTACATGTTGCATTACTAAATTAATTTTGTTAGCGATCTGTTCGCTGTGCTGTTTAATCCGGTGTTAAAGTCTCTCGGCGATTATATAAGCTGACACTTCACGCATAGAAAGGTCGATTTCTTTCTTGCCACACGTATTCGCGCCATAAATTAAGAATTCCGAGGGATCTCGACTGGTGTCAAGTACCAGGGGCAATTATCGAGACTCGGAGGAATCATTTCACAGTAACCGGAGAGGCCGCCACGTTCGACCACTCCTCGAATCACTTCGCTCGCGTTCCAGAAAGGAGGGATTCCTGATTCATCCTCGTTTTTTAGGCGAGCAAGCCAATTAGTGATATCGAGCACTCCCGGTCTTCCTCACGGTCTTTTTTTTTCTTTTTTTTTTTTTTTTTTTTTCTAATAGTTTATTTTGCTTTTTACAATTTGTCCTGAAGGACATTTGGTAAAGTGTTATATCTCATTGGTAATAAAAAAATAAAATAAAAATAAATAAGTTATATCTTTTATGAGGTCTATTGGGTGTTTCCTTTTTAGTCTTCTTGCGATGTTCGTTGTGTTGCACGTTTCAGCTGCCACCTGAAATCTCCTCCTTGACCGTTGGTATTTCCAAGGTCTTTCCGTATGTCCTCGTTTCTAACGTACCACGGGGCGTTTACTATTGTTCTAAGGATTTTGGCTTGAATTGTTTCGATTTTGTTTAGATTTTGTCCAGATTGGTTTTATGATTATTTTGTATATTTTTAGTTTGTTTTCTGTGCTCAATTTGGATTTTCGGCTTGTTAACATTTGCCCATTTGTCTTCTTGCTGCCTGCATTTCGTCTACTATTGATTTGATATGCTGACTTGTCTTGTTCGCGTTATTTGCGTGCCGTTCGGGAAGCTGTTATCTATTTTCTCAGCTTGATATGAATGTGACGTGATTGCGTTCGTTAGGGTTAGCTTTAATTCGTTTGTCTTGTATCTAATTTTCTGTTTTTGTAGCAATTTGGCTGCTGTTACAGGGTTAATATGCCTGATTAGTACGGCTGTGCCGTCCGCGAATCTCAATATTTTGCTATTGGTAGTTGTTGGTATGTTGGCCGTGTATGTAGCGTGTACGATCCCTAGGACGCTTCATTGCGGAACCCCTGCTTTGATGTCTGACATCGGAATGTGCGTTCTTTACTTCTATTGTAAAGGTTCTGTAAGCTTATGTATGATTTTATTATTTGGTATACTTGTTCCGGGAATTATTCTTTGAGTGTTTGTAGTTGGCTTTCGTGGTTTATTTTGTCGAATGCTTTCTCTATGTCCAGGAATACGGCTGTACAGTATTGTTTATTTTCCATCGTGTGTATTATTTCGTTGACGTGATCTCGGGTTAGAGCAGAAGAACAGTTTTAGCTTTTTCGAGTTAAGGTCGGAAGTCAATCATTAGTTTCTTCTTTTTATTATTTAATTTGTATTTTACAATTTGTCGAGCTGGACATTTGGTAAATTTTCTTAATTTAACTGCTAAATAACATGTGGGTGGCTACCTCCAGCGGAATACCATATTCGAGTTTGATTATTTTATTTCTTCAGCGAGGTCAGTTCTTTTTAGTCTTCTTTCTGTGAGAATTTTGCTCGCTTCAGCAGCCCGCTGGTTTCGAGGTGTTGTCGTTCGTCTTTTGTATTTTTCTGCATACCTGCCAAAATGTTCTCCTTCACCGTTGGTATTTTTAATTCTGCGTATATCCTCGTTTCTGACATACCATGGGGCGTTGACTATTGTTCTCAGTATCTGGGATTGTAGAAATTCTGGTTTATCCATGTGGCTTATTGCTGCTGTCCCCCATAGTGGTATTCAGTACGTCCAAATTGATTTTACCATTGTATTGTAGACTTTTAATTTATTTTCTGTGGTGGGCGTAACGTCGAGTGG